>NC_141008.1:46078307-46201805 GCF_052327205.1 Somniosus microcephalus
CACTCTTTGTGTGAAGAAGTGCTTCCTGACATCACCCCTGAACGGCCTGGCTCTAATTTTAAGGTGACTCTCTCTCCCCCACCCACCCCCCCCCAGAGGAAATAGTTTCTATCGATCCTATCAAATCCTTTAATCATCTTAAACACCTCGATTAGATCGCCCCTTAATCCTCTATACCCAAGGGTTGCAAGCCTACCCTATTAGGTTAAGGTTCCTCACCAGACACTTCCTTCCATTCCAGTGCAGCCCCAAGTATGGCAGCATTTGTTTTCTTGTTTCAACCAATTTCTTATCTGCTTCAGAAGCCCCAGCCCCCGCCCCACCCTGTGGTTTACAACCTTGTGGGCCAATCTTGTGTGTAGTGCTGTTAGAAAAATTTGCTGCTTTTAAAAAAAAAAAAAAAGAGAAAACATAAACCAGATGTCATAGTAGCAGGAGGAGGCCATTCAGCCCCTCGATCCTGCTACATAGGAGCAGGAGGAGGCCATTCAGCCCCTCGATCCTGCTACATAGGAGCAGGAGGAGGCCATTCAGCCCCTCGATCCTGCTACATAGTAGCAGGAGGAGGCCATTCAGCCCCTCGATCCTGCTACATAGGAGCAGGAGGAGGCCATTCAGCCCCTCGATCCTGCTACATAGTAGCAGGAGGAGGCCATTCAGCCCCTCGACCCTGTTACATAGGAGCAGGAGGAGGCCATTCAGCCCCTTGAGCCCATTCTACCTTTTAACCGGATCACGGCTAACCTGTACCTCAAATCGATTTTACCCACCTTTGATCCATATCTCTTGATTCTCTTACCCAACAAAAATCTGTCGATCTCGGTCTTGAAAATTTCCATCGGTCTGGCATTAGGGAAGTTCATTGACCCCCATCAGCACAGTGCAATCGCAACAACTAGAGGTATTACATTTTATGTAGCTCCTTTAATGTAGAAAAATGTCCCAGGGCGCTTCAGAGAAACGTAATCGGACAAGAATTAACATCGATCCCAAGAAGGCGATATTAGGAGGGGTGAGGTGGGTTTTAAAAGGGGGGCCTTAGAGAAGGAGAGGGAGTTGAAGAGGTTTAGGGAGGGAATTCCAGAGCATATGGCCCAGGCAGCTGAAGGCACGGCCGCCAATGGTGGGGTGAAGGGAGGAGAGATGCAGAAGAGGAAGACAGTCAGAGGAATGGAGAATTCATTGGGTGGGGAGGGTTGTAGGGCTGGAGGAGGTTACAGAGATAGGGAGGGGCGAGGCCATGGATGGATTTGAAAATAAGGATGAGGGTTTTAAATTTGTGGTGTTGGGGGACTGGGAGCCAATGCAGGTCAGTGAGCACAGAGGGTGATGGGTCAGCGGGACTTGCTGAGGGATACAGGCAGCAGGGTTTTCGATGAGCTGAAGTTGATGGAGAGCTGAGAATGGGATACTGGCTAGGAGAACGTGGAATAATCTATTTTGTATGTGATGGAGGCATGGAATGAGGTGTTTCAGCGGCAGATGAGCTGTGGTAGTGACAGATGATACGGCGGTGGAAGTAGGCGATCTTTGTGTGGTGTGGGATTGGGATAGGACCCTGAGTTGTGAACAGTCTGGTTCAGCCTGTGATAGTGGCCAGAGAGGAGTATGGAGTCTGTGGCGAGGCTGCAGAGTTTGTGCGGGGACCGAGGATGATGGCTTTGGACTTCCCAATGTTTTGCTGGAGAAATTGCAGCTCGTCCAAGACTAGATGCCGGACAAGCAGTCTGACCCCACCAGCAGCGGAGCGATTGAGAGGCGTGGTGAAGAGGTGGGAGACTTTCAGAAGGGAAATAGAGAGAGTATAACGCCAACATGTTCCTGTAAAGGTCAAGGGTGGGACCAACAAGCAAAGGGAACCTTGGATGACGAGGGATATACAAAAATGCATTAGAAATAAAAGGGGGGCTTTTGGCAGTTACAAAAGACTAAAGACGGAAGAAGCCCTAGAGGAGTATAAAAAATGCAGGGGCATACTTAAAAAAGAAATTAGGAGGGCGAGGAGGGGCCATGAAATAACACTGGCGAGCAAAATAAAGGAAAATCCTAAGATGTTTTATAAGTATATTAAGGGCAAGAGGATAACCAGGGAAAGGGTAGGGCCCATTAGGGACCAAAGTGGCAATCTGTGTGTAGAGCCAGATGATGTAGGCGGGGTTTTAAATGAATTTTTTGCATCTGTGTTCACTATGGAGAAAGACGATGCAGACATAGAAATCGGGCAAGGGGGCTGTGACATACTTGAACATATTAGCATCGAGAGGGAGGAGGTGCTAGCGGTTTTAGCAGGCCAAAAAGTGGATAAATCCCCAGGCCCAGACGCGATGTATCCCAGGCTGCTGTGGGAGGCAAAGGAGGAGATTGCAGGGGCTCTGACACAAATTTTCAGAACCTCTCTGGCCACAGGGGATGTACCAGAGGACTGGAGAACAGCTAACGTAGTACCATTATTCAAGAAGGGTAGCAGGGATAAACCAGGGAATTACAGGCCAGTGAGCCTAACATCTGTGGTAGGGAAATTATTGGAAAAAATTCTGAGGGACAAAATTAGTCTCCACTTGGAGAGGCAAGGATTAATCGGGGATAGTCAGCATGGCTTTGTCAAGGGTAAATCATGTCTGACAAATCTGATTGAATTTTTCGAGGGGGTGACTAGGGGGGTGGATGAGGGAAATGCTGTGGATGTGGTTTACATGGACTTCAGTAAAGCTTTTGACAAAGTCCCGCATAGGAGACTGGTCAAGAAGGTAAGAGCCCATGGGATCCAGGGTGCCTTGGCGCGTTGGATCCTAAACTGGCTGAGTGGCAGGAGGCAGAGGGTGATGGTCGAAGGTTGCTTTTGTGACTGGAAGCCTGTGTCTAGTGGGGTACCTCAGGGATCGGTGCTGGGTCCCTTGTTGTTTGTGATCTACATAAATGATTTGGATGAGAATGTAAAAGGTATGATCAGTAAGTTCGCAGATGACACGAAAATTGGTGGGGTGGTAAATTGTGAGGAGGAAAGCCTCAGGCTACAGGACGATATAAACGGGTTGGTCAGATGGGCGGAAAAGTGGCAAATGGAATTTAACCCTGAAAAGTGCGAGGTGATGCATTTTGGACGGACAAATAAGGCAAGGGAATACACAATGAGTGGTAGGACCCTAGGAAGTACAGAGGGTCAGAGGGACCTTGGTGTACATGTACATAGATCCCTGAAGGCAGCGGAACAGGTAGATAAGGTGGTTAAAAAGGCATATGGGATACTTGCCTTCATTAGCCGAGGCATAGAATATAAGAGCAGGGAGGTTATGATGGAGCTGTACAAAACGCTGGTGAGGCCACAGCTGGAGTACTGTGTGCAGTTCTGGTCGCCTCACTATAGGAAGGATGTGATTGCTTTGGAGAGGGTGCAGAGAAGATTCACCAGGATGTTACCTGGGATGGAGCGCCTCAGCTATGAAGAGAGGCTGGACAGGCTGGGGTTGTTTTCCTTGGAGCAAAGAAGGCTGAGGGGGGACCTGATTGAGGTGTACAAAATGATGAGGGGCATAGATAGGGTAGACAAAGAGGAACTTTTCCCCTTAGTAGGGGGGTCAATAACAAGGGGGCATAGATTCAGGGTAAGGGGCAGGAGATTTAGAGGGGATTTGAGGAGGAACTTTTTCACCCAGAGGGTGGTTGGAATGTGGAACTCAATGCCTGAAAGGGTGGTAGAGGCAGGAACCCTCACAACATTCAAGAAGCATTTGGATGAGCACTTGAAATGCCATTGCATACAAGGCTATGGACCAAATGCTGGAAAATGGGATTAGACTGGACAGGGATGGATGGGCGGCGCAGACACGATGGGCCGAAGGGCCTCTTTCTGTGCTGTAAAACTCTATGACTATGAGGTGTTATCAGCATGCGCGTGTAATCGGACTCCATGGCCGTGGGTGATGTCACTGACGGGCAACGTGTTAATGAGGAGGAGGCCACTCTGAAGCAGTAAGAAAGCAAACAAGATCTTGGGGTGTTAACTGGAGCGATAGAGCAGAAGTCCCAGGGAGTGATGATGAGTCTGTAGAAAGCTCTGGGCTAGCCCTACTTGAAGTACGATATACAGCTCTAAGCACGTTGTTACACTGAGGGCCAGAAAGAGCAACTAAACTGATACCTTGGGTTAGACACCTGATCTATGAGCAGAGGCTACGCCAGCTGGGAATGTTTACACAGAAGGAAAGACAGTTCGCGGGAGACCAGGCTGAGATTTGTAAGATTCTCAGGGACGTCAGTACTGAGCCCTCAGAAATTGTTTGACATAATCACAAACTCTGCAGCTGAGGGCATGAACATGAACTCCGAGTAGGGAAGGTGAACAGACAGTCACTTGACACGCAGGGCAGTGAACGCAGCAACAGGCTGCCCAGGGAGACAGCAGAGGCAGCTAATGTTGGGCAATTCAGGAGGGGACTGGATAAATCTTTGGCAGAGCAAGGGATTGAGGGGTATGAGAGAGAGAGAGAGTACAGTACGGTATTATTTGAACTCTGAGACTGGCCAGATTAACAGCAGCACTCCTTCCCGGTTCTGTGAATTCCTCTGTTCCTGTTCAACTGTGGGAAAACTCTTCAGATGTAAATATCTGAAGTGGCAGAAACCATCTGATCAGTGTGTGTTCAGCAGGAGGGTGTGTGTTTACAGTACTGTCGGAGGCTGGAATGTGACCTTTATTTAACGCCTACTCTCTCTCCTCCACAGTTGGTACTTGAAAGCCCAACAGATTGCACCGAAAAACGGACGCCCTTACAACCAGCTTGCTATTCTGGCCATCTACACGGTGAGGTCCTCAGCTTGCACTCTCAGGCTCTCCAGTGTTGAACCTTATACCCCTCGTACAGATTCCGTACTTTGTTACAAGAGTTGTTAACCCATTTGTTGAATCATATCCTCAAAATGTATACGTTGTATATTTACAGAATGCTTTATCACGCTCTTCACTTTAAAATGATTCATTGTACATGAGGCACTTTGAGAGATGTGATATCTTCCTCTGCCTAAGAAGATATCACATCTCTCAAAGTGCCTCATGTACAATGAATCATTTTAAAGTGAAGAGACCGCTGTTGTGTAGGGAAACGCGGCGGCCATTTTTAACACAGCAAGATCCCGATAATATCAAGAAGGTGAATGACCAGTTAATCAGTTTAATGAATGTTGGTCAGGGCATCAGGAGAACTAACTGCTCTTCAGAGTGCCATGGGATCTTTATCATCCATCCGAACAGGCAGATAGGGCCTCTGTTTAATCCCAGGACAGTGCAGCATCCCTTCAGTACTGCACTGAAGTGCCATCTTGGATTGTGTGCCCAACTACCAGAAAGGGGCTTGAGTCCACAACGTTTTGCCTTATGTGAGAGTTGCTACCAACTGAGTATCTTGCAGCCTTTTCACAATCTATATTCGGTATCTCTCCTGCTCCAGCTTCTGCTTCACTGTTTCTGGGAGAAATAGTAGAGCAAGTTGGATACCGATCTCTGTAGACGTGGGGCCTGTAGATGGTTCTGTGCTGCAGTGTCCAGCAGGTGGCGGCATGGCTCCATTACTGTGCTGTGTTGTCGGGAGGCCTGTGTGGCCTATTGTACTGAAGAGCTGCTCTTCTGGTTTTGAATTGCAGCCGTTTTGAAACGTGTACCTTGAGTTCAGCGTCAGTGGACTCGATATTTACAACATTGGAGAAAAGCTTGAATCTCTTTCCAAAGGCGTTGTCTGTGTACAATTTCTCTCCTCCTCTCCTGAAGGTGCTGGCCCTGGCTGAGGTACAGTCCCATGGCCTTCTGGTGCCCTGTCTAAGTGACCAGTTTCATTGGTGAGCGTTGACAGTGAGTGTTGGCACGCTGCCCGACCATGGGTGGATTCACAGCTGAGCAAAGATGGTGAATGTAGTGAATGTCCCATAGGGCTTTAACCGAGGAGAAATAGACACAGAGCAGTAATAAGGGTTGGGCTGTATAAACACAGCGTCTGGCTAAGGAGAAAAGTTAAACACTAGAATGCTGAACAGCACCACACAGCTGTCCAGCTGAACCCCAGTGCTGCTGATTGACACCTTGTCATGTTGGGCTGTGAAAAGGACAGGCGCTTCGACCGATGGAGCTGATGCTTTGAATCGGAGAGTGTCTGAACATTGGGTCTTTCTGGGCTGTATCAGCGGGTGCCATGGAGTTATAAAGCTTAACTCATGTTCCCTCTAACTTGCACGTAACTCAGAGTTTTGGATTTATCCGCCAATGGACAGCAGTTCTGGAGCACAGCCCTTTCCAAACCTCAAGAACTCATGAAATGTAAACAGGACAAACCAGTCAGC
The DNA here is from genome assembly GCF_052327205.1 of Somniosus microcephalus. Classification (NCBI taxonomy): domain Eukaryota; kingdom Metazoa; phylum Chordata; class Chondrichthyes; order Squaliformes; family Somniosidae; genus Somniosus; species Somniosus microcephalus. Next base: position 46,084,635 of record NC_141008.1, read on the forward strand.
CTGGGCTTATTTAGCTGCATCATTTCCTTATATTTGAATTCCAGCCCGCTTGAGAGAAAGGTCAACATTCCATCAGCCTTTTTGATTGCTGTGTACCTGTGCGCTAGCTCTTAGTGATTTGTGTTCAGGGATTCCTAAATCTCTGCTCCTCCACAGCTCCTAGTCTCTCGCCATTAAGGAAAGATAGGAAAATATTCTGATTTATCTTTCTCTGATCCAAAGTGGATGACTTCACACTTTGCCACATTGAACTTCATCTGCCACAGTTTTGCCGCCCACTTAATCTGTCAATGTCCCTCTGCACCCATCCCTGCGCCCATCTGCACTACTTACTGTGCCTCCTACCTTAGTGTAGTCAGCAAACTTGGATATATGGCTCTATTCCTTCGTCCAAGTCATTGCTAAATATGGTGAAAAGCTGAGGCCCCCATTACAGATCCCTGGGGGACACCGCTAGTTACATCCCGCCACATCAGAGAACAAAGCTGCTATCCCTACGCCCCGTCTCCTACCTCCCAAACAATTACCCCGTCATAAGGTTACCTCCAATTATATGCACTTCCATTATTAACAGCCTCTTTAACAGGAGGGCAAATGGTATGTTGGCCTTTACTGCAAGGGGGTTGGAGTATGAGAGTAAGGATGTCTTGCTACAACTGTACAGGGCCTTGGTGAGACCACACCTGGAGTACTGTGCTCAGTTTTGGTCTCCTTACTAAGGAAGGGTATACTTGGCATGGAGGCGGTGCAACGAACATAACATAAGAAACAGGAGCAGGAGTTGGCCATTCGGCCCCTCGAGCCTGCTCCGCCATTCAGTAAGATCATGGCTGATCTGATCTTGGCTTCAACTCCACTTTCCCGCCCGCTTCCCATAACCCTTGACTCCCCAGTAGCTCAAATCTGTCTATCTCCGCCTTGAATATATTCAGTGACTCCGCCTCCACAGCTGTCTGGGATAGAGAATTCCAAAGATTTATGACCCTCAGAGAAGAAATTCCTCCTCATCTCCATTTTAAATGAGCGACCCCTTATTCTGAAACTATGCCCCCTAGTTCTAGATTCCCCCACTAGGGGAAACATCCTCTCAGCATCTACCCTGTCAAGCCTCCTCAGAATCTTGACAAAGGGTTTGACCCGAAACGTTGACTCTATTTTCTCTCCACGGATGTTGCCTGGCCTGCTGAGTTTTTCCAGCATTTTATGTTATCCTCAGAATCTTATATGTTTCAATAAGATCCCCTCTCATTCTTCTAAACTCCAGTGAGTCTAGGCCCAACCTGCTCAACCTTTCTTCATAAGACAATCCCTTCATCTCCGGAATCAACCTCGTGAACCTTCTCTGAACTGCCTCCAATGCAAGTGTATCCTTCCTTAAATAAGGAGACCAAAACTGTACGCAGTACTCCAGGTGTGGTCTCACCAACGCCCTGTACAGTTGTAGCAAGACTTCCCTACGTTTGTACTCCATCCCCCTTGTAATAAGGGCCAACACTCCATTTGCCTTCCTAATTACTTGCTGTTACCTGCATGTTTGTGTTTCATGTACGAGGACCCTCAGATCCTTCTGTACCACAGCATTTTGTGAGTCTCTCCATTTAAATAATAATTTGCTTTTTTATTCTTCCTACCAAAGTGGATAACCTCACATTTTCCCACATTATACTCCAGCTGCCAAATTTTTGCCCACTCACTTAACCTATCTGTATCCCTTTGCAGACTCTCACAACTTGCTTTCCCACCAATTTTTGTATCATCAGCAAATTTGGATACATTACACTCAGTCCCTTCATCCAAGTCATTAATATAGATTGTACATAGTTGAGGCCCCAGCACTGATCCCTGCGGCACCCCACGAGTTACAGTTTGCCAACCGGAAAATGACCCATTTATCCCGACTCTCTGCTTTCTGTTAGTTAGCCAATCATCTATCCATGCTAATATATTACCCCCAACCCCATGAGCTCTTATCTTGTGCAGTAACCTTTTATGTGCCACTTTATCGAATGCCTTCTAGAAATCCAAATGAAGGTTCACTAGATTGATTCCCTGGGATGAGAGGTGAGGAAAGATTGTGTAGTTTGGGTCTATAATCTCTCGAGTTCAGAAGAATGAGAGGTGATCTCATTGAAACATATAAGATTCTGAGGGGGATTGACAGGGTAGATGCTGAGAGGTTGTTTCCCCTGGCTGGAGTGTCTAGAGGATAAAGTCTCAGGATAAGGGTCGGACATTTAAGACTGAGATGAGGAAGAACTTCTTCACTCAGAGTTGTGACTTTTTTGAATTCTCTGCTCCAAAGAGCTGTGGATGCTGAATTTTGGACTCTAGGGGAATCGAGGGATATGGAGACTGGGTGGGAAAGTGGAGTTGAGGTCGAAGACCAGCCATGATCTTATTGAATGGCGGAGTGGGCTCGAGGGGCCGTATGGCCGACTCCTGCTCCTATTTCTTATTTTCTTGTGTGGAACCGTATCAAATGCCTTCTGGAAGTGCATACAGACAAGATCCATAGACACTCCCACCAGAGCGGCCCATCAGCTCACTCTGCCCGTTAGATGCCACATTGGCCGCCACCCTCGCTGTCTGCTAGTGACCCCAGCACTTGGGGAAGGGGAATGAAAGCTTTGCTCAAGTAGATATTGGAACTTGGGAGCCTCACACAGAAAGGCAGCATATCCTAAATTTACTTTAAGATGATCATTAACAAAGTAAAAGTCATGTTTAAATTAAATACAAGAGGCAGGCCAAGCAGAAATGTTAACTTTTGTATTTAAAAATCTCCTGTTTACTGCACAGGGTTAATACTGTAATACAGTTCTTCCGCTGGGTAAATATTTTACTGTCATACGGTGTTGGGGTTTGTGGGTGTGTTGCAGAAATGTGGCTGGCCCAGGGGCACTGGAATTTCCCTGGGCTTGTCGGCAATCTGAGGGTTAATGGTCCAGAGTGTGTGAAGTGCACCCAGGAGAGTGGGTTGGTATGCAGAGATCTCATTGTTACCAAGTGTTGTCATCCATGCAGCCACCGTGGGAGAGTTTAAAGCAGCAAGATTCATGCTGCAGAGCTCCAGCTACGGGCCAGAGTTTAATTTTTTTTCCTCTAGCCGCATTTATGATGAATTTTGCCAGTTCTTGGCTGAGTGGTGAAACAGGGCACTTGACAGCAGTGAGATAACTTTCCATCTCTTCTTTCTGTTCCCCCGGGGTTACAGCGCATGCTTTTTGTCAAATGAGCACGGAGCAGTTTTAGTGCTGAAGTGTGGAGGAATCTGTTTTTTTGCTTGCGTGCCCTCTCAGCGGAAGGAGGCAGCACAGAGACCGTGGGCGCCTCAAAGCGATGGGGAGATGTAATTGTTGCCTAATTACTGGTTCAGGTGGTCTGTGTGTGTCCCCTGTTCTGGATCGAAGCTGATGTGTTATCCAGTTACTGTAAGCTGAGCATGTTTAACCCTAGTGTGGGTGTTCGGAAAGGGGGTGGAATTCTCAGTGGAGTGTTACTTGGGGAGGTGCACCAACAATCCAAGCCCTACTTTAAGGCGTGAATCCAGTTCTCCCTGTACCAGGACCAAATTTGAACCCACGGTCCAAGGTGAAGGACAAGAGCTCAAACAGGCTGCAGCTCCCAGCTCTCCCGAGGCTCGGCCTCTCCCCTGCACCGAGTAGTGCAGCTGTGATTGGAAGCTGGTTCTCATCCTGACGCTGGGCTGGTTTTTTTCCCCCCTCCCTTCTCCACGGAGAGAGAGAACTGACTGACCCTGACTGTTCGCCTCTGTCCCGTGAACTGATCGTTGTTTGATAGCCCTGTATATCTGCCCTCACAGCTGCATTGCAGAGAATTTACCCTCAACCTTGGAAGGATCTGTAAGTGCACGGGGTGGGGGTGGGGAGGAAGGCCTGATAAACAGCAGCAGTGTTGAAGATTCGGCAGTATGTACCTCACAGCCTGTCAGTAGTGTTACCTAGTGATCGGGTACTGGCACCTTCACGCACTTAGTAGTTTACGTGACTAATGGGTTCATTGTTGACCGTCACTTGGGCTGTTCACTGCTGAGTATTTGCAGCACAGGAACAGGCCATTCGGCCCAACTGGTCCGTGCCGGTGTTTATGCTCCACACCAGCCTCCTCCCACCCTCTTCATCTCACCCCATCAGCATGCCCTTCGATTCCTTTCTCCCTCATGTGCTTCCCCTTAAATGCATCCCTGCTATTCGCCTGAACCACTCCCTGTGCTTGTGAGTTCCACATTCTCACCACTCTCTGGTTAAATAAGTTTCTCCTGAATTCCCGATTGGATTTATTAGTGACTATCTGATATTTATGGCCCTTAGTATTGGTCTTCCCCACAAGTGGAAACTCTCTCTCTCTGTCTACTCTATCGAACCGCTTCATCATTTTAAAGACCTCCGATACCCCTCAACCTCCTCTTATCTTCAGAAAAGAACCCCAGTCTGTTCAATCTTTCCTGAGGTTATAACCTCTCAGTTCTTGTATCATTCTAGTAAATCTTTTTTTGCACATTCTCCAGTGCTTCTATATCCTTTTTATAATATGGAGACCAGAGCTGTTCACAGTGCTCCAAGTGTGGTCTAACCAAGGTTCCATGCATGTTTAACTTAACTTATCTACTTCTCAATTCTATCCCTCTGGAAACGAACCTCAATGCCTGTTTTTTTTTTTATGGCCTTGTTAACCTGTGTCGCTACTTTTAGTGATTTGTGTATCTGAGTAGTTGCTTCTTTCTCTGTCCGGGTGTGTCTCTATTTGTGTCTGTGCATTTCTCTTTCTCTTCCCCCTCTCCTATCCTGACTCTGTCTCCTCTCCCCCCACCTCCCCACCCCTCTCCGCTCCTCCGCCTCCCTCCATTCCCCCACCTCCCCGCCTCTCTGCTCTCCCCACCTCCCCACCTCTCTGCTCTCCCCACCTCCCCGCCTCTCTGCTCTCCCCACCTCCCCGCCTCTCCGCTCTCCCCGCCTCTCCGCTCTCCCCGCCTCTCCGCTCTCCCCGCCTCTCCGCTCTCCCCGCCTCTCCGCTCTCCCCGCTCTCCCCGCCTCCCCGCCTCTCCGCTCTCCCCGCCTCTCCGCTCTCCCCGCCTCTCCGCTCTCCCCGCCTCCCCGCTCTCCCCGCCGCCTCTCTGCTCTCCCCAACTCCCCCCCCACCTCCCCGCCTCTCTGCTCTCCCCACCTCCCCGCCTCTCTGCTCTCCCCACCTCCCCGCCTCTCTGCTCTCCCCAACTCCCCCCCACCTCCCCGCCTCTCTGCTCTCCCCACCTCCCCGCCTCTCTGCTCTCCCCAACTCCCTCCCACCTCCCCGCCCCTCTCCGCTCCTCCGCCTCTCTGCTCTCCCCACCTCCCCGCCTCTCTGCTCTCCCCACCTCCCCGCCTCTCTGCTCTCCCCGCCTCTCTGCTCTCCCCACCTCCCCGCCTCTGCTCTCCCCACCTCCCCGCCTCTCTGCTCTCCCCGCCTCTCTGCTCTCCCCGCCTCTCTGCTCTCCCCCCCTCCCCACCTCTCTGCTCTCACCGCCTCTCTGCTCTCCCCCACCTCCCTGCCTTTCTCCGCTCCCCCGCCTCTCTGCTCTTGCCCCCCCACATCCCCAATCCCGGACAACCTTTCTGTGCCCCCACGCCCCCGGATCTGGCTTGGGCTACAGGTTAGGATTATGGGGGTGGGAGTGGGGAACTAAAGCCAGTGCATGACGAGACATCGCGGCACCTGCCTCCAGTTGATGTTATGTTATTCCTTTTTGGGGTTTGATCTGTTCTGAGTGGAAGAGAAGGAAGTAGCTTAGGTTGGTATTGTCTCGGATCTGCAGAATCTTTAGATTTAGATCTACAGGAGTGTGGTCTACCAGTACACTGCACAGTTAAAAAGGAGGCTTGTGTCAGGATGCAGAGCAAAGCTGTTTTTACATGGGTGCAGTTTTTAATTTGAATTCCGGGAGACTGTGATCTGTGAGTGGCTTCTGGTGCGGCTAAATGTGGCTCCCTCTTCCCAGTGGCAGAATTGATCATCAAAAGAAACCAGGATCTGTGAGCCTGTGGCCGGGATAAGCTCTCTCAGACACTGGCCTTCTGGGATCAGACTGAAAATGGTGCCAGTGCAAAGCTTCCCCTTGCACTGCTCCAGCGATGTGCCTGAAACCCAAGCTAAGGAGAATGCCCTTCCGCCCCGGCACCAGCGTGACAGATTTCCATTCCCCGTGTGACCCAGTCTTGGGCAGGTTGGCAGGATTGGGCTGTCTCTGTGTTGTAGATTCGTGCCCAGTGGGAGCTGGGTGGAGACTGCTCTGTGTTCACTTCCTCCGTGTTCTGGGTTGAGGGACAGGACTGTTGCAAACATGCTCCGCCACCTAGGCCCTGTGGACTCATTTTCGGACAATTCTGAATTGCGTCTGTTTCTGTAGGCTGTTCAAATAAAAGGAAACTGAGTGATCGTGACATCATTGGGGGAACAGCTGATATGGGCTATAGTACCCAGCAGTGCGCGGGAGCAGAATTACTATCCCTCTGAATCATCGCAAGTTAATGACCCTGTTGACCGATGTGAATCCAACCCTCTCACCACCAGGCCTGGTGACTGCGCCAAGCCTGTCCTCCTGATTTGTGTTATTGAATTTCTTATTTAGGCAAAAACATCTGCCTGTTCCTGTTAAAAGATCTTGTGAAGAAGAGCAGGGAGTTTTCCTGGTATCCTGGCCAACATTCCATCCTCGGCTGACATTGCCAGAAACAGATTAACTGGCCTTTCTTCTCGCTGCTGTTGGTGGGATCTTGCTGTGCATAAAATGGTTCCTTACATAAGTCCCTGCATTTCAAAGTAATTCATTGGATGTGAAGTACTCTAAAGACATTCATAAGAGATATGCTGAGCCTGTAACACTGGTGAATCTTCAAGTTAATCAGGATTCTAAGCTGGCACTTTTGAGCCTGGGTCCTTGTTGTGATGCCTCAGCTTAACCTGTGTCAAGTTTTTGAACCAATGCTGAAGTTGATGCGGATTCTTTGTGCCACTAGATGTCACTGGTTCACATGAGAAATGTACTGTCGGAAGTATTTGAAGTGTTGATGAGGAGTCATTGTATTCCCAAAGGTATTACTGACTGATTAGATTTCACATTTAAAACCGGGTAAGGAATTCGATCTCGTGGCACTGAAAGCTGTATGCGTGGGTTTGATGTTGAGTTGATGCCAGGATATTGCAAGAAATGGAGGCGGTTTCGTGCACTAATATTTTTGTTGTGAGAGTTGTAATCTCTTTGGAGTTGGGCCTTAACGGCCTTGCCTCATGCGAGGTGTGTGGAGCTCCACACCCGTGGGCATTTTTCAGGTTGATGTGGACTGTTGCTGCGATCCAAGGCGTGTGAAACCTTAGCTTGGTTTTTGTACGTGCAGCTAACTAACACTTCTCTCCTCGTTAAACAGCAGTTGTCAGTATTGTTTTCCAAGCACCCGTGCTGACGAGGGCATTTGAACGCTGAGCGCTTACACACCTCACGAAACAGCCAGGGGCCGTGTCAGGGGTGCGGGAGGGCTGCTTTATTGTATTTGTGTTGGGTCTGATAAATCTGAGCTCTGGTCCTCCGAGGGGTAAGCCAGCGGGGGAAAAATGTCCAGCGGTTTTATGAAACTCAGATAATTTATGACTAATAGATTTCAGTGAAAATGAAACAATTGTGGGAATGCTCAGTAATTGGGTTCAGCTGAGCTGTGTCTGCGTTTTAAACTGGTTTCATCTTTGCTCCTTTTTTTTTTTGTTTTTCTTTTAACAGAGGCGGAAGCTGGATGCTGTATACTATTACATGAGGAGTCTGGCTGCCAGTAATCCAATTCTTACAGCTAGGGAGAGCCTGATGAGTCTCTTCGAAGAAACCAAGAGGAAGGTCAGTCTGTCGCTCAGTGCAGGGAGCAAGCTGGCAGAGTTTTTTTTTAATGTGTGCGTGCGTGGGAGGGAGGAGGGAGAGAGCAAGTGAACGAGTTTGGCTTTTGCTCGTGTTTACTTAGTCATAAACAGACCTTGGTGGCAGTGCTGGAAGGCTCTGTGAGATCTCTGTGACTTGTCGAGAACAGAAAAACAAGTCGGACGGGCCGTGTGAAAATGACCATTCATGCCTTCTGCACTATTGTGATGGCAAGCTTGGCCAGCGAGCAAACTGGGATCAAAGCCTCACTCCTCTCTCCGAAAATAAACAGAATAAAGTGTACTTGAACGCATTGGAGAGGTTTAAAAGACTGCACTCACTGCAGGTCAGAGCACAGGATTACACAGGGATATGTTGCATATTAAAAAAAAATGTAGTTTGATGAAAACTTCTTAAAACTTAACCATATCAAAAGGATGAAAACCAGACCCCGCTGAATGCACAGATGAATATTAAATCCCTGGTGAAATTATTAACACTTTCAGGGTTAGCTAAAGAGGGGTGCGAGGATGCTCGTGTGAAGCATAAACACTGGCATAGAACAGTTGGGCCGAATGGCCTGTTTCTTTGCTGCACTTTCTGTGTAATTCAGTGTTGACCATCCTCTGCAGCTTTCACACTGCATACACGTGTTCCTTCTGATGTGTAATATTTACAGAATTTCGTTGTATAAACACTGAACAAGAATATGTTATGGAACAGGAAAAGGCAACAAGTCTCATCCCTTTCTGATAAAATCAACCCCACCAAACCACCTCCATCAAACACTCCCAGGGCAGCACGGGTTAGATACAGAGTAAAGTTTCCTCTACACTGCCCCATCAAACACTCCCAGGGCAGGTACAGCACGGGTTAGATACAGAGTAAAGCTCCCTCTACACTGTCCCATCAAACACACCCAGGGCAGGTACAGCACGGGTTAGAAACAGAGTAAAGCTCCCTCTACACTGTCCCCATTAAACACTCCCAGGGCAGGTACAGCACGGGTTAGATACAGAGTAAAGTTTCCTCTACACTGCCCCATCAAACACTCCCAGGGCAGGTACAGCACGGGTTAGATACAGAGTAAAGCTCCCTCTACATTGTCCCATCAAACACTCCCAGGGCAGGTACAGCACGGGTTAGATACAGAGTAAAGCTCCCTCTACACTGTCCCCATCAAACACTCCCAGAGCAGGTACAGCACGGGTTAGATACAGAGTAAAGCTCCCTCTACACTGTCCCCATCAAACACTCCCAGGGCAGGTACAGCACGGGTTAGATACAGAGTAAAGCTCCCTCTACACTGTCCCCATCAAACACTGACAGGGCAGGTACAGCACAGGTTAGATACAGAGTAAAGCTCCCTCTACACTGTCCCATCAAACACTCCCAGGGCGGGTACAGCACGGGTTAGATACAGAGTAAAGCTCCCTCTACACTGTCCCATCAAACACTCCCAGGGCAGGTACAGCACGGGTTAGATACAGAGTAAAGCTCCCTCTACACTGTCCCATCAAACACTCCCAGGGCAGGTACAGCACGGGTTAGATACAGAGTAAAGCTCCCTCTACACTGTCCCATCAAACACTCCCAGGGCAGGTACAGCACGGGTTAGATACAGAGTAAAGCTCCCTCTACACTGTCCCATCAAACACTCCCAGGGCAGGTACAGCACGGATTAGATAGAGTAAAGCTCCCTCTACACTGTCCCGTCAAACACTCCCAGGGCAGGTACAGCACGGGTTAGATACAGAGTAAAGCTCCCTCTACACTGTCCCATCAAACACTCCCAGGGCAGGTACAGCACGGGTTAGATACAGAGTAAAGCTCCCTCTACACTATCCCATCAAACACTCCCAGGGCAGGTACAGCACGGATTAGATACAGAGTAAAGCTCCCTCTACACTGTCCCATCAGTGCCTCTGCCTCATTGTCAAAACAGTCGCCTTTTTTGCTAAGACTGGAATTATTTTGAACCTGAATAGAGATTGCCCTAAACTTATTCCATGTCTGATCCTTTGGAGCTTTTAGACACAGGAGAGTTTTATTGCATCAATTCAGGTGGGCCATGAAGCATGTCACAGAGGTGAAAGTTCAGTTTTAAACCATCATACCATTTAGTCTACACCAGAATGCTACCAGGGCTCCAGTGGTGAGATTACATAAACTAGGCTTGTATTCCCTGGAATATAGATGGTTAAGGGGTGATTTGATTGAGGTTTATAGGATTTTGAAAGGAAAGGATAGGGTAGATAGAGAAACTTTTTCGGCTGATGGGAGAAGTCCAGGACTAGGGGACATAACCTTAAAATCAGAGCCAGGCCATTCAGGAGAGAAGCTGGGAAACACTTCTTCATGCAAAGGGTGGTAGAAGTTTGGAACTGTCTCCCACAGAAAGCAGGTGATGCTGGGGCTCAATTAACGATTTTAAGTGCGAGATCAATGGATTTTCGCTCGCCAAGGGTATAAAGGGATGTGGAGCCAAGGTGGGTGGATGGAGTTGAGATACAGATCATTGAATGGTGGAACAGGCTTGAGGGGCTGAATGGTGGTCTCCTCTTCCTAGCTGTTTTGTAAGTAACATTTCACCAACTCTGGGTTCGACTGACCCTTTACCATCACTTGTACAGGGAGTTGAGCTGGGAACTGAGTGTGCATCTGCCCATGTGCAAGCACTGACTTAACAGGTCAATACCTTGCACGAGCTCAGATTTGTATCATTCTTCGCTGGCGATGGATTTAAAAACCCAGTTTCAGCCCCTGTCCTTGACGCCATGGTCATTAGATCACAGTTCCTGACAAACACATGGCCCCTGGCCTTGCAGTATGGAAACATTTGGCTAACCACAGTTCTCAGTGACTTTCCCCTCAGTAACCTTCCCCTGCTCGCTCTCCATTTTAAGGTGTGAGAACACAGTATTCAGAGAATTTGAGGTTTGCAGATGGACTGATTTTCAAACGAGCAAAGTCGCCGTACTTTCAGTGAGGAAAGGTGTCTCCCGCTTTGGGCCATGAACCACACAACCGCTGCTGACCAGAGCTCGGCTCACTGACCACTTAAACTCACTGATGCCTCTGCTCTGACACGCAGCGTGTCAGTGCTTCATTGCGTGGGACACACTAAGGATCTTCAGATATTCTCATTAATAAAAACCCATCTGTCAATTCGTTCGAAAAGAGATTCCCTGAGATTTACATAATCCACTCTCTAAAATTTCTTTAGTGCATCTGAGTGCCATAAACAGCAGTTTGTATGTGTATATACTAACGGCAGAAAATAGCAATTTAACCATCGGTTCAAACTGATTCAACAGTCCTTGTCACACACAGACACATCCACGCACACGGCCCCATGCAGCAGCCCTTGCTGCTGGTGTCTGATTCAATTCGCTTTGGACATTTGAGCTGGTTCAGACTTCAACAGGAGATAATTGAGCCCAGTAAGGTCTGTGTTGGAGTTCTTCAACCTCCTTACTCCCTCTCTCCCAATCTAAATGTCTGTGTGTGATTCCCAGTAAGATGGAGATGCTGTTTCACACACTGTGTAAGTTTTGTAATGGCATTCCTATCCTTCCTTCCCACCCCTTGCCCTTTGTCTGTGAATCCCACTGAGGGAGCTGCTGTGTCTCACTGTATGTTAATGATTTGTTCTGAGCATTGCTGGCGGTATGGCTGGGAAACAGAATTACTGCTTTCAGTCCAAGACACTTTTCTTTGCCTTAGACGAGCAGGGTCCAGAGCCACTGTTGTAGTTAACCCTCCTCTCTGTCTTGTCCCTCTCCCTCACTCCACATCGTGTCTTGGATCACACACTAAGAATATAAACTCATCATTTACAATCATAGCTGAAGACCTGAAATCTATTTTCATCATTTTCTATCAAACCTCATTGCCTCGGATGTGCTGAAGGGATTAAATTAGTAGAGAATCCCTCTTCCTATTTGCTGCTTCCTCACAGTGGTTTCCAAGGTGGGACTGCCTCACTGGTGTGGGAGCAGGATTAGCTATTGGAGCTATGAACAGGAGATTCTCTTCCTGCTATCCCCCCATGCTACTGTCACTCATTCCGCACACCCGCTGTGGATAGGCTTTGCTTTTAGTGAGTGGAGCGTGTTACCTTCCTGCTGCCTGGGCACACCACGTTTAAGCAGGCAGAGCACACCTGCTGTCTGCACACTTTCCGATTAGGGGACCGGGATTGCGCTACTTGACCTGCTGTCTGTAGTGCTTTGCGGAAAGGAACTCCCAACATGCTTCCACCGCGCTGAGTCATGGATGGTGGACAGGGAGTTCCACCACTGATCTTTGTGTTCAGTGGTTGGACAGTGGTGCCACACTCTCACTGTGGCTGTGTTGAAGATGTGGGGCATTGAGTGGGGACACATGGCAGGGAGAGGCCGTGCTGCGGGACATTGAGCCAGACCTCTGTCTGCACCAGAATGTGAAATTCGGTTATGTATAACACTCTGGAATATGAGAGTGCTACATTTCCCATCACTGCAGTACCGGAGTGAGTGTTTGAATGGGTGAACCCATGGTCCTTGGTGAAGCTGTGGTTCCTTAAAGCTTCCAGTTTGTGATAGTGTTTTGGATGCCTTTCTCAACAGGAGACTTTCAACAGGAGACTTTAAATGAACATGGGACCAAAATACAAACACCTCTGTTATGAAACATCCTTGGGATGAAACCTTAAGTCAGCAGTCTGAGTTTAAATATCCTGTTTTGTAGATTATGATACTGAATGTCTACATTTTGCCATTTTTAGGAATTGTCTCTCTCCTCACTTTCTACCTTGAATAATAAATAGGCCGGGCCTCTGCTTCAATTCTTGGAGAGAGGGAGTAAAAACCACTGAGTTATTGAAATTCCTTCCCCTTCATACCCACCTCACCAATGCAGCATCTGGTTGCAGTCAAATCTGCCTAATCCTCCTCCTGCTCTGTGCCTCTGGCACTCTGTTTGGATGAGCCTGCCCCCCCGGCCCAGTCCTCCCTCTCGAGGGAGGGCAGCAATCTGAGGTTGATAGATTTTTGTTAGGCAAGGGTATTAAGGGCTACGGAACCATTGAAAGGCGAAACAGATGCGAGGGGCTGAATGGCTTACTCCTGTTCCTATGATCTATGTTTCGATGCTCTGAAAGAATAATCCAGCCCCTACCCTCATGTGCGCCTTATGGAAAATGGAATATATTAGAGGCAAAGAATGCCAGGGTGGGACTGTGCCAACACACAGTCTAGCTAGGGCTTGACATAACAGCAACACAAGGAGGCAGTCCGGGTCTTGAATCCATGTTGCCCAGACCCAGGAGATGAGCAAAATTAGTGCTGGAATAACCGTTCTTAATTTTATTGAATCCTGGAGATCAAATTATTTTGAGAATGCCTTCCCTTTCTGTGTGCTCTTAAGGGGAATGCTGGTGGAGGGGGTGGGCTGGCAGGCAGTGGGTGATGGTGCAGATTGCATCTAGTTAATATTTGGTTAGGCCAAATACAAGATTTCACTTTTACTCCTTGGAGTGGATTTCTCAATGCAGTGAGAAAACAATCCCATAGCATTATTGAGGAAGAGCAGCAGAGTTCGCTGGGTGCCCTGACCAACATTTATCCCTCAACCAACACCTAAAACCAGATGATCTGGCCATTTATTGAGTATGGTCACATAGTGGTTATGTTACTGGACCAGTAATCCAGAGGCCTGGACTCCTCACCCGGAGACGTGAGTTCAAATCCCACCACGGCAGCTGGGGAATTTAAATTCAGTTAATTAAATAAATCTGGAATAAAAAGCTAGTATCAGTAGTGGTGACCATGAAACTATCGGATTGTCGTAAAAACCCATCTGGTTCACTTAATGTCCCGGTCTGGCCTATATGTGACTCCAGACTCACAGCAGTGTGGTTCACTCTAAACTGCCCTCTGAAATGGCGGGCTGTTGTACCAACCTGCTACAAAGAATGACATTTTATCCAGGTCCATGTGATACATATACTACACAGACTGCAGCTCACCACCACCTTCTCAAGGGCAATTAGGGATGGGCAATTAGGGATGGGCAATAAATGCTGGCCTTGCCAGCGATGCCCACATCCCATGAATGAAAAAAAAATGAATTGTTTGTGGGAGCTTGCTGTGCACAAATTGGCTGCCGCATCTCCTACAATACAGCAGGGACTACAAAAGTACTTCATTGACTGTGAAGCACTTTGGGATGTCCTGAGGCTGTGAAAGGTGCTGTAGAAATAGAGGGTCTTATGTTCGCTGCAATGTTTGTCACCTTAATGACCACGCATCCTTCTTGTGCAGGAAAGCTCTGGCTTCAGGGAGTGTTTGTGTTTCTATTCCAGGCCGAGCAGGCTGAGTTCAAGAGGCAGCAAGAATCTGACCTGAGCCCGGGCCCCAGAGGCAAGGGCAGGAAGCAGACTTTCAAGCAGGTTGGGGAAGACACCAGCAGGGTGGAGGTTTGGATCCACGCCACCCACCCTCACCCCTCGCAAGGTAGTGAATCAGGCAGGGATGATGGAACTTCCGAGCAGGACGAAGATCTTGGGAATCTCTCTCCTAGCGACGTAAGTACATTGGAGTAGATATCATGGTGGGGTTCAATGGGAAATAACCAATTGTCTACCAAGCCAAAATGTATGGTAGCCCCAGGAACCACATGGACTTGGAAAAAATACCATGTTTATTGTTGGCTACTTGTTTACCAGACTGAGGTTGGCCACCTGACCACTGGACTTCATGTTGGAATAATGCGTTTTGTGGCTCTTGCTCTGTGCCCCATTCTAAGTAGAGGAGCTTATCCCCTCCTTGGGTAACAGGAGTTCCTTGGGCATCAAAGTGCTCCATTACCTCGCCCGATTAGCCTGGGCAGCAAGTGTTGGCAGGTTATTCGACTGGGTGTCACATACCAGCCGAGCTTGATGTCCACAACAGCAAACAAAATTTAAATTAAATGCAATATAAACAGAAAATGCTGGCAATGCTCAGCAGGTCAGGCAGCGTCTGTGGAGAGAGAGAAACAGTTAACGTTTCAGGTCATAAAATTGTAGAATGGTTACAGCACAGAAGGAGGCCATTCAGCCCGTCAAGTCCGTGCCGGCTCTCTGCAAGAGAACTTCAGCTAGTCCCACTCCCCCGCCCTGCAATTTTTTTTCCTTCAGGTACTTATCCAACTCCCTTTTTGAAAGCCAGGATTGAATCTGCCTCCACCACCCTTTCAGGCAGTGCATTCCAGATCATAACCACTCGCTGAGTAAAAAGGTTTTTCCTCATGTCCCCTTTGGTTCTTTTGTCCATCACCTTAAATCTGTGTCCTCTGGTTCTCAACCCTTCCGCCAATGGGAATAGTTTCTCTCTAACTACTCTGTCTAGATCCTTTATGATTTTGAACACCTCTATCAAATCTCCTCTCAACCTTCTCTGCTCTAAGGAGAATAACCCCAGCTTTTCCAATCTATCCCTGTAACTGGTTTCAGGGATGAGGGACTTCATTCTTGTAAATCTTTTCTGCACCCTCTTGAACATTCTTCCTAAAGTGCAGTGCCCAGAATTGGACCAGTGTTTTATAAAGGCTGATCATAACTTCCTTGCTTTTGTACTCTATGCCTCTATTTATGAAGTCCAGGATCCCGTATGCTTTTTAACCGCTATTTCAACCTGCCCTGCCACCTTCAACAATTTGTACACATATACCCCTAGGTCTCTCTGTTCATGTACCCCCTTTAGAATTGTACCCTTTAGTTTATATTGCCTCTTCTCATTCTTCCTACCAAAATGTATCATTTGAAGGTCGATGACCTTTCATCGGAAGTGGAAAAAGTTATAGATGTAACAGGTTTTAAGCAAGTGCAGAGGCAGGGAAAGAGGAGAGGGGAGGAAAGAACAAAAGGGAAGGTCTGTGATAGGGGGGAAGGCAGGAGAGATTAAATGACAAAAGGGATGATGGTGCGAGGCAAAAGGAGATGGTAATGGGACAAGTAAAGAAACAAAAGATGGGTCTAGAAGAGGTGTAAATGGGAATGGCAGAATCATCAACAGCTGCCGTCCGAAAAAATAGGAGCAGAGGTTCTGATCTGAAATAGTTGAACTCGATGTTGAGTCCGGAAGGCTGTAAAGTGCCGAATCAAAAGATGAGGTGCTGTTGCTTGAGCTTCTGTTGAGCTTCATTGGAACAGTGTAGGAGGCCGAGGACAAGAGAGGTCAGAGTGGAGCGGAGAATTAAAGTGACGTGACCGGAAGCTCGGGGTCACGCTTACAGACTGAATGGAGGTGTTCCGGAAGACGGTCACCCAATCTGCGTTAAGTTAGATGCATTGTTTTCTGAGTGTTTTGGTGAAGCTGGTGGTTAGCGTGCAAGTGTTTTCTTCCGAAATGTACAGTGCACCCTACATATAACTGATTTACAAAATCTAAAACTTGTCTTTAACTACAAAATATTTCCCCTGCTCTTCAAAAAGTGTGCGTGTGCAGTGAATGTGGCTGTATTTCAACGGAACAATTATATCATTGCACCTCATTGATTTAAAAACCATTTATTCTGATCGCGTCATGCATAGCTAGCAGTCATTTGATGCTTTGTTTCCCCTCTGCTGAAGGATTTTCTACCTTTCCCACGCCTGTAAGACGAAAGAAAAGCAAACTTCAAACAAGCCAAATATTAAAACCAAATCCCAATAAAAACAGAGTCCATGTCTGGCATCAATAGACTACTACATGTTGAAGTGTTTTGTACACGTAAATTTCTATTTTATTTCCTCCACTTGTGAGGCTGACATGCCCGCCTCACTCGAAGAATAAAAAACATATGAGATATTTCAATTTCACGTCTGCTCTGCAGAATGTCTGCACTTCTTTGCCCCTTCACCTTCAATCATTCAATTATTTATTAAGTAGTTTAAAAGGTTCAGTTTATCTACTCTACAAGTTAGTGCCACTATTTAAATGCTATATTCTGTTTAGTGCTGCAATAATGGAGCAACACAAATATCACACTGCCACTCCAGTGAGTCCTGGGATTAAACTAGGGTGAGAGTAGGGAGAGCGTGGGCTGTGAAAGCAAGCAGAAAGGCTGGCACTCGTACAAGCCCATTCTCCAGACCCCAGAGATTTGGTTTAAACTGCCTTTTGATAGTGCTGGCATTAATGCTGCAATTACAAACTTTAAAATTGTTTCACAAACTTTATTTTTCTAACTTGGCTTTCCCTCCCACTATTCCCAGACTAAAGGGGCAGGCGAGCAGTCCTCGTGGAGCTGGGCGGCAGTGCTGCAGCCCAAGTGTTCGTCTAAAGAGGACCAGCCTCCACGGACTCACTTCCCACTCCTTTCTGTGTGTTCATTTCCCCTCGCTCCCTCTCTGTCAGGTGCTGTGCAGTGTCCAGGGGAGTTGTACAGGAAACTCTCTGGTATCCGGCACCGACAGGACCGGGATGGTGCCGGTAGATTAAAGATTCCAGATGGCGGAGAGGGTTAACTACCGAGGCTATTTTTAACCGAGTCAGACTCCTGTTATTGAGGTGTTCGGACTTCCGACAGCGCCAAGAAGCCGAGTAGTGGCAGTTTGGAGAACTAACTCAGCCACCGCGGGAGACTCGGACTTGGCAACAATTCCGGTTATTGAGGTGTTTTCGGAGTATGAATTTTGCCGGTTAATAGAGAATTCCGGATATTTAGGTGCCGTTTAAACAAGAGTTTCCTGTACTTTACCCCCATCCTGGGTACAAGCATGTTGCATCACTGGGCTGTATATTTGCATTAAAATGTTGGTGTTTTTTTTTCAAAAGAATAATTAAAATGGACAATCGGCAGTCACCGTTCTCCCTGAGGTGCGCGGCATGGTGTATCGATCAGTAGGTCCCGCACAGGCCACTTACGAGCTGTTGCCGCTGGAAAAGATACTGTGCAAGTGCGGCTGTGCAGCAAATTTAAAGGGACGCGCAGGAAAAGAAATTAGAGGGAACATTGTTGGTGGTGCTGTATACCCTTCAGATATCAGTTACACACCTCGGTTGTAGGTATACTGCCAGCAGTGCAATAATAGTATAACTGCAGATTTGGGCCCCAAATTTCCGTGTTGTGAGATCCCCCCCCCTGCCCCCTACTGGAGGAGACTGTCTTTTGGCATTGACACCACACTCCGTATAACTCTAGGTGGTTTCAAGTCTATTTTGAAATTAACTTATTAACTTCTAGACAGCGATGTAGTTAATTATCTTGGGAGTCCAGGCCCTCCAACCTGAGGCCCTCAGGGTTTGACATTTAGTGGCTGGGAGTGGAGCAGTGGCCCATGTAGGTATGACTGGGCAGAGCTTGATTCAGAGCCACATTGTGTAAAGAAGGCACTGCCAGGCAAAATCCGTGCCATAGACTCTGACTTTTAGTTACGGTGTAAGGGCAGCCCTTAACACAAAAAGGGACTTTCACCAACTCCCTTAGAGCGCCCATGTCCCGGAGAGCACGTGAACCATTACCAGATTTTGTTCTATTTAGTTTGTAATTCTTTGCTCTTATGGGACCCGAGAGAACGTGCTGGAGGTGAGAATGGCCGCTTACATCTTGTTTTCTTTTTCGGATATCTCAACTCTATATTCTTGGAACTAGCTGTGCCACATTACGTTTATTTTTGGTGAGGAAATGTTGCTGCGGTCCTCGAAGAGATTGACAAGACGCACTCTGCTAATGACCAGCAATTGGTGTCTGAGTAGCAACTAACAAAGTCTTTCTATTTCTAGACATTGCACAACACTGCAGCCCTGCTGCGGTGTGTGACCGATCGCTCGCTCATACTGCAGCCCTGCTGCGGTGTATGACCGATCGCTTGCTCGTACTGCAGGCTCACTGCAGTGTGTGACCGATCGCTCGCTCGTACTGCAGGCTCACTGCGGTGTGTGACCGATCGCTCGCTTGTACTGCAGGCTCACTGCAGTGTGTGACCGATCGCTCGCTCGTACTGCAGGCTCACTGCGGTGTGTGACCGATCGCTCGCTCGTACTGCAGGCTCACTGCGGTGTGTGACCGATCGCTCGCTCGTACTGCAGGCTCACTGCGGTGTGTGACCGATCGCTCGCTCGTACTGCAGGCTCACTGCGGTGTGTGACCGATCGCTCGCTCGTACTGCAGGCTCACTGCAGTGTGTGACCGATCGCTCGCTCGTACTGCAGGCTCACTGCGGTGTGCCACTGATTGATCGTAAGCTCTTGTACGTCTCTGGCGGATGTGAGCACCTAGCCTGAGCACTGAGAGGATTCTTCCACTTGCACCCTGCCACTGGTTTGCAAATTGCTGTTAAGACGATCAGAATGCATTTACAATTGAACCCTTTCTGACATTAAATGGGGTACCTCTGATAATGTGCACACTTACAGCATAGGGTTGGTGTGGTCCTGTGGCACGTTATTGTGCAGTGGCACAGTGGGCATGTGGTGCTTGCCCTACACATGGAGTTTCTGTTCTCTTGGGCTGACCGTAATTGTATTTGCATGTTATATCTAGACCACGTTCCTGTGCCTTTCACTAGAGGAGGCCTGGGAGCCTGTTGTGGAGAGGAAAAAGGAGAGAAGGGATTGAAGAAATAATGTCCGATTATAAATACTATTTGAACAGTTAACACTGAGGTAAACAGTCCTAAGCGATGAACCTTGAAAGGGAAGGGGATTCCACAAATGCTTCTCGCTCTATAAAAGGAAGGTCAACATTGGCTGCTGTCTCTAGCACCCCTGGTTACTCTGTATTCTTTTAGAGCTGCTGGTTAGCAGGAGTGAGTTACAGGCTGGAATCTAATCGAGGGGTTTGGAGGTTTATATATAGAATAGCAGATACCTGGGAGTGAGTTACAGGCTGGAATCTAATCGAGGGGTTTGGAGGTTTATATATAGAATAACAGATACCTGGGAGTGAGTTACAGGCTGGAATCTAATCGAGGGGTTCAGGGGGTTTATATATAGAATAACAGATACCCGGGAGTGAGTTACTGGCTGTAATCTAATCGAGGGGTTCGGGGGGTTTATATATAGAATAACGGATACCCGGGAGTGAGTTACAGGCTGGAATCTAATCGAAAGGTTCAGGGGGGTTTATATATAGAATAACAGATACCCGGGAGAGAGTTACAGGCTGGAATCTAATCGAAGGGTTCGGGGGGTTTATATATAGAATAACAGATACCCGGGAGTGAGTTACAGACTGGAATATAATCGAGGGGTTTGGGGATTTATATATAGAATGGATACCCAGGAGTGAGTTACAGGCTGGAATCTAATCGAAGGATTCGGGGGGTTTATATATAGAATAACAGATACCCGGGAGTGAGTTACAGACTGGAATATAATCGAGGGGTTTGGGGATTTATATATAGAATAATGGATACCCAGGAGTGAGTTACAGGCTGGAATCTAATCGAAGGATTCGGGGGGGTTATATATAAAATAACTGATACCCGGGAATGAGTTACAGGCTGGAATCTAATCGAGGGGTTTTAGGGGTTTATATATAGAATAACAGATACCCGGGAGTGAGTTACAGGCTGGAATCTAATCGAGGGGTTCGGGGGGTTTATATATAGAATAACAGATACCTGGGAGTGAGTTACAGGCTGGAATCTAATCGAGGGGTTCGGGGGATTTATATATAGAATAACAGATACCCGAGAGTGAGTTACAGGCTGGAATCTAATCGAGGGGTTCGGGAGGTTTATATATAGGATAACGGATACCCGGGAGTGAGTTACAGGCTGGAATCTAATTGAGGGGTTCGGGGGGGGTTTATATATAGAATAACAGATACCCGGGAGTGAGTTACAGGCTGGAATCTAATCGAGGGGTTCGGGGGGTTTATATATAGAATAACAGATACCCGGGAGTGAGTTACAGGCTGGAATCTAATCGAGGGGTTCGGGGGGGGTTTATATGCAGAATGACAGATACCCGGGAGTGAGTTACAGGCTGGAATCTAATTGAGGGGTTCGGGGGGGGTTTATATACAGAATGACAGATACCCGGGAGTGAGTTACAGGCTGGAATCTAATCGAGGGGTTCGGGGGGGGTTTATATGCAGAATGACAGATATCCGGGAGTGAGTTACAGGCTGGAATCCAATCGAGGGGTTCGGGGGGTTTATATATAGAATGACAGATACCCGGGAGTGAGTTACAAGCTGGAATCTAATTGAGGGGTTCGGGGGGGGTTTATATGCAGAATGACAGACAGTGTGAGTTACAGGCTGGAATCTAATCGAGGGGTTCAGGGGGTTTATATATAGAATAACGGATACCCGGGAGTGAGTTACAGGCTGGAATCTAATCGAGGGGTTCGGGGGGTTTATATATAGAATAACGGATACCCGGGAGTGAGTTACAGGCTGGAATCTAATCGAGGGGTTCGGGGGGTTTATATATAGAATAACGGATACCCGGGAGTGAGTTACAGGCTGGAATCTAATCGAGGGGTTCGGGGGGGGTTTATGTGCAGAATGACAGACAGTGTGAGTTACAGGCTGGAATCTAATCGAGGGGTTCGGGGGGTTTATATATAGAATAACGGATACCCGGGAGTGAGTTACAGGCTGGAATCTAATCGAGGGGTTTTAGGGGTTTATATATAGAATAACGGATACCCGGGAGTGAGTTACAGGCTGGAATCTAATCGAGGGGTTCGGGGGGGGTTTATGTGCAGAATGACAGACAGTGTGAGTTACAGGCTGGAATCTAATTGCGAACAGCATCTGATGGTTATCTGCTCAATGACCGTTTTCTGAACTCTGGTTAGATAACTGCCGAGAAATGGGCTCCAGCTTTTGGTTATAATATATGGCACACTGTTTGTTTTATGTGGAGATTGCAATCAGTTTTTGGCTCCTTTCCTTGGCAGCAGGAGTGGTCAGGGCGGCTGCCGACTGTCTTGTGGAGGTCCGTGTTTTTGTGTGACGTTCACTCGGCAGGCTTAACCTGTTGAATAGACCCTGCCTCACTTTGTCCTGTCCTGTGAATGCCCTCTGACTTGGCATTGTGATCCACAGTGGCTGTGGAAAATTAAAGCTGAATCCAAGTAACTCACGGGACCACAGGCTATGGTTCCCCCACTGGCACCTTGCCTGAGCGGCCATTCTTAGTGTGAACCAGGAGATAGCCAGTGTTGGGGAGTTGTTGGGCCATGGGAGGCTTCACCTGATGTCCACACGCACTGTCCAGCTGGTGCTGGAAGCCTGGCTCATTTCCTCCTCCTTGACCCAGCGGTGCAGTGACCAGCTGTAGCCCTCACTGGCAGAGGTTAGAACCAAGACTGAACCGGATCGGATCCATTCTGGTCAGTCTGGCTCAATCTCAGTTAATAACTTTACAAACTGAAATCAAGGGAATTGTAACAGATTGTAAAACTGTCCCTTAACCAGCAACATTGCAGGGGAAAACACTGAGGGGTTAAAAACACTGAATCCATATTGTATAGCTTCAGACAGCACCAGTGCATGAACAAAAATCTTATACTTATTTAGTGGCTCTGAAGAAATGCTCCAAGGTTTCACGTTTTTCTTAATCGGTTATAACCCTTGGAGCAAAGAAAGTTAAGGGGAGATTTAGTAGAGGTGTTCAAAATTACGAGAGCTTTTGATGGAGTAGATAGGGATGAACTGTTTCCACTGGCAGGAGGGTCGATAACCAGAGGACACAGATTTAAGGTAATTGGCAAAAGAACCAGAGGGGAGATGAGAGTGTTTTTTACGCAGTGAGTTATGATCTGGAATGCGCTGCCTGAAAGGGTGGTGGAAGCAGATTCAATAATAACTTTTAAAAGGGAATTAGATAAATACTTCGAGGAGAAATTTGCAGAGCTGTGGGGAAAGAGCAGAGGAGTGGGACTAATTGGAGAGCTCTTTCAAAGAGCCGGCATAGGCATGATGGGCCGAATGGCCTCCTGTACTGTATGATTCTATGAACCGTGGTATATGTTTATTTTAAAAGTATAATAATTGGAGCTGCAGTACTTGCTATGAACAACAGATGGTGCTGTGCCTATTGATGCTGTATTGGTGGAACCGGGGCTTGCAGTATGAGTGAGAGCGATAGTTTGTTAAATATTTTCAGGAGTAATGATGGTTTAGAGAGGCTGCTCTGTTCTGAAAGGAAACAGTTGCCTGTGTTTAAACGGCAGTAGATTTTTCACGTTAATGAACTGGAAGCAGCTACACATTAATATCCACAACAGCATATTTAAAACCAGACAACAATACAAACGTCACCTGGGGTAATTGTTTTAATTTAGAAACAATAATATATAGGTGCCGTATTTTGTTTCCAATGTATAATTGGATAATAGGAGCAGGAGTCGGCCATTCTGCCCCTTGAGCCGGCTCTGCCATTCAATGAGATCATGGCTGATCTTCTACCTCATCTCCACTTTACTGAACTATCCTCGTATCCCTTGATTCCCTTAATATCAAAAAATCTATCGATCTCTGTCATGAATATACTCCACGACTGAGCCTCAACAGCCCTCTGGGGTAGAGACTTTTGAAGATTCACCACCCTCTGAGTGAAGAAATTTCTCCTCATCTCAGTCCTAAATGGCCGACCCCTTATTCTGAGTCTGTGACCCCTGGTTCTAGACTCCCCAGCCAGGGGAAAACATCCTCCCTGCATCTACCCTGTCAAGCCCTGTAAGAATTTTGTATGTTTCAATGAGATCAGCTCTCATTCTTCTAAACGCTAGAGAATATAGGCCTAGTCTACTCAATCTCTCCTCATAGGACAATCCCCCCATCCCAGGAACCAGTCTGGTGAACCTTCATTGCACTCCCTCTATGGCAAGTATATTCTTCCTTAGGTAAGGAGACCAAAACTGTACACAATACTCCAGGTGTGGTCTCACCAGGGCCCTATATAATTGCAGTAAGACGTCTTTACTCTTATACTGAAATCCTCTTGTAATAAAGGCCAACATACCATTATTACAAGAGGATTTCAGTATAAGAGTAAAGACGTCTTACTGCAATTATATAGGACCCTGGTGAGACCACACCTGGAGTATTGTGTACAGTTTTGGTCTCCTTACTTAAGGAGGGATATACTTGCCATAGAGGGAGTATAATGAAAGTTCACCAGACTGGTTCCTGGGATGGGGGATTGTCCTATGAGGAGAGAGTGAGTAGACTAGGCCTATATTCTCTAGAGTTTAGAAGACTGAGAGGTGATCTACCAAAGTGGATAACTTCACATTTCTCCACATTATATTCCATTTGCCACGTTCTTGCCCACTCACTTAGCTTGTCTATATCCCCTTGAAGCCTCCTTGCATCCTCCTCACAACTTACATTCCCACCCAGCTTTGTATCATCAGCAAACTTGGGTATATTACATTTGGTCCCCTTATCCAAATAATTGCTATAGATTGTGAATAGCAGAGGCCCAAGCACTGATCCTTGCGGTACCCCACTAGTTACAGCCTGCCAACCCGAAAATTACCCGTTTATTCCTACCCTCTGTTTTCTGTTCGTTAACCAATTCTCGATCCATGCTAGTATATTACCCCCAATCCCATGAGCCCTAATTTTGTTTAATAACCTCTTGTGTGGCACCTTATCGAATGCCTTCTGAAAATCCAAATACAGGTACACCACATTCACTGGCCCCCCTTATCTATTCTGCTAGTTGCAACATCAGAAAACTCTTAACAGATTTGTCAAACACGATTTCCCTTTCATAAATCCGTGTTGACTCTGCCCAATCCTATTATTATTTTTTAAGCGCCCTGTTACCACATCCTTAATAATATTCTAGCATTTTCCCTACTACTGGTGTCAGGCTAACTGGTCTGTAGTTCCCTGTTTTCTCTCGCCCTCCTTTCTTAAATAGTGGGGTTACATTTGCTACCTTCCAATCCGTGGGAACCGTTCTAGAATCTATGGAATTTTGGAAAATGACAACCAATGCATCCACTATCTCTATAGCCACCTCTTTCAAAACCCTAGGATGTAGGCCATCAGGTCCAGGGGATTTATCGGCTTTCAGTTCCATTAATTTCTCCAGTACTATTTTTTTTACTAATACTAATTTCTTTCAGTTCCTCATTCTCACTAGACCCTTGGTTCGCCACTATTTCTGGGAAGTTTTTTGGCAGAAGATAGACACACAGCATTTGTTTAATTTCTCTGCCATTTCCATATTCCCCATTATAATTTCTCCTGTCTCAGCCTGTAAGGGACCCACACTTACTTTCGCTAATCTTTTCCTTTTTACATACCTATAGAAGCTTTTACGGTCTGTTTTTATGTCTCTCGCTAATTTAATCTCATTCTATTTTCCCTTTCTTTATCAATTTCTTGGTCCTCCTTTGCTGAATTCCAAAATCCTCCCAATCCTCAGGCTTACTATTTTTGGCAACATTATAAGCCTCTTTATTTGACCTGTGGGGTTTTTGTGCCTTAAAGGAATGTATATTTGTTGTAAATTATGTATTAATTCTTTAAATGCTAGCCATTGCTTGTCTACCATCATACCTTTTGATGTAGTTTCCCAATCTACCTTCGCCAAGTCGCCCCTCATACCTACATAGTTTACTTTGTTTAGATTTAAGACCCTAGTTTTGGATTTAACTAAATCTCTTTCAAACTTAATATAAAATTCCATCATATTATGGCCACTCTTCCCTAAAGGCCCCTTTACTACAAGGTTATTAATTAACCCTTTCTCATTGCACAATACGAGATCTAAAATAGTCTGTTCCCTAGTTGGTTCCTTAACATACTGATCTAGGAAACTATCTTGCATACATTCCATGAATTTGCCCTCCACACATTTGCCCAGTCTATATGTAGATTAAAGTCCCCCATGATCACTGTATTACCCTTGTTACATGCGCCTCTAATTTCCTGATTTATACTCTGTCCTACATTACAACTACTGTTTGGGGGACTATAAATAACTCCCACCAATATTTTCTGCCCCTTGCTGTTTCTTAGCTCCACCCAAACTGATTCTACTTGATTTTCGGAGCTAAGATCCTTTCTCTCTACTGTCTTTATCCCATCCTTTATTATCAGGGCTACCTCTCCTCCTTTTCCATTTTGCCTATCTCTTCTGAAAGTTAAGCATCCTGGAATATTTAGTTCCCAACCTTGGCCACATTGCAACCACGTCTTTGTAATGGGCAACCAGCTAACTTCTAGATGCCTACTTCCGCTTCTGTAACATCGCCCTTCTCTGCCCTTGCCTCAGCTTATCTGCTGCTGAAACCCTCACCCATGTCTTTGTTACCTCCAGACTCGCCGATTCCAACGCGCTCCTGGCCGGCCTCCCATCTTCCACCCTCCGTAAACTTCAGCTCATCCAAAACTCTACCGCTCATAATCTAGCCCACGCCAAGTCCCGATCATCACCCGTCAGCTCCCCCCCCCCCCCCCCCCCCCCACCCCGTGCTCGCTGACCTACATTGGCTCCCGGTCAGGCAACACATCAATTTTAAAATTCTCATCCTGGTGTTCAAATCACTCCATGACCTCGCTCTCCCTATCTCTAACCTCCTCCAGCCCTACAACCCTCTGAGATCTTTGCATTCCTCTAACTCTGGCCTCTTCTGTATCCCCCCACCTCCTTTGCCACATCATTGCGGCCATGCCTTCAGTTGCCTAAGCCCCATGCTCTGGAATTTCCTCCCTAAACCTCTCTACCTCTCCCTAATCTTGTAAAACACTGCTTAAAACTCTCCTCTTTACACCTGTCCAGTATCTCCTTCTTTGGCTTGGTGCCAGATTCTGTCTGACTACGCTCCTGTTAAGCGCCTTGGGACGTTTTCCTACCTTAAAGGCGCTGTATAAATACAAGTTGTTGCTGAATCTCCAGGAAGGTGAGCTGGGCTCGTGAATTTTCATGCTGTCACAGTGATGCCCCTGGCTCGGGCTGACCCTGTGGCTCGGGCTGACCGTTGCCTCTCCCTGCGGCTCGGGCTGACCGTTGCCTCTCCCTGCGGCTCGGGCTGACCGTTGCCTCTCCCTGCGGCTCGGGCTGACCGTTGCCTCTCCCTGCGGCTCGGGCTGACCGTTGCCTCTCCCTGCGGCTCGGGCTGACCGTTGCCTCTCCCTGCGGTTCGGGCTGACCGTTGCCTCTCCCTGCGGCTCGGGCTGACCGTTGCCTCTCCCTGCGGCTCGGGCTGACCGTTGCCTCTCCCTGCGGCTCGGGCTGACCGTTGCCTCTCCCTGCGGCTCGGGCTGACCGTTGCCTCTCCCTGCGGCTCGGGCTGACCGTTGCCTCTCCCTGCGGCTCGGGCTGACCGTTGCCTCTCCCTGCGGCTCGGGCTGACCGTTGCCTCTCCCTGCGGCTCGGGCTGACCGTTGCCTCTCCCTGCGGCTCGGGCTGACCGTTGCCTCTCCCTGCGGCTCGGGCTGACCGTTGCCTCTCCCTGCGGCTCGGGCTGACCGTTGCCTCTCCCTGCGGCTCGGGCTGACCGTTGCCTCTCCCTGCGGCTCGGGCTGACCGTTGCCTCTCCCTGCGGCTCGGGCTGACCGTTGCCTCCTCCTCTCTTATCCTGTTGTAAAGATTTGGGTTTCTGAAAGAATGTCAAGTTGCAAGTTGTGCATTGAGGACAGGAACTTTGCTCTGTGGCTGACAGCCCCGTGCGTTGCCTCAGGTGTGTCTGGTACAATGTGACAGGTGCAAAACTCCTAGTAAGAAATCTTCCCAATTGGAGTAGTGCTCACTGCGTCAGATACATCTGTTGTCTGTACCTCGGGGATGTCTGTGGAATAATCCACACACCTGCATTCATCATTACCACCAAGATGTGCTTGCACTTTGACAGGCTGGGCTGCTCTCAGCATCGCTCAGATGTAACTTGAGAGGCGCTGGGGTTTTTGTTGAAGGGATGGGAAGCTGGGGGATTTTTGTGGGGAGGGGATGGAATGGTTAGGAGGGGCCATGTATTTCTCTAGCATTCCTCATGTCTAAAAGCACTTCACAATTAGGAGGACATGAAACAGTAATTGCTGAGCAGCAGGAGAAAAGGGAGAAATGGTAGGGTTGAAGTGGTTGAAAGAGCGATTCTGAGGCGGTTTATGAAAGTAGGAAGGATTGGCGAGGCGGAGGGAACTGGGCAGGGATTTCAGGAGCACAGTGGTGATCAAGACAGTTGTTGAGCAGAGGGAACTAGGAACGAGGAGAAACCTTGTGTCAGAGGAGTGAGAATATATGCAGGTTGGGTGCGAAGAGGTCACTAAATCAGGGTGAGGTCACGGGTGAATTTTAAAGCCAGGATCTGATTTTTGTAATCAATGTAGGGCCAGTGGGACTTGGCGAGGAAGGGAGTGCGGGACTTTGTGTGGATACGGGTAAGGGTATGGGCTGTGGCACTTTGAATAAGTTGAAACTTGTGGAGGGCTGACACAGGAAATGCAGCTGGGAGGGTATTAAGATAAGTCGAGCATTAAGGCACAAACTATGGTTTGGGAGCAGGGACAGCCAATTTTGCGGAGGTGGAAGAAAGTGATGGAGTGAATGTGGGGGGGGGGGGGGGGCAAGCGGAGCTTGGGGTTCACTGGTCCGTCTAGTCTACGCACCACCTGACCCACCCTGAGGCAGGAGCCAAGGAGCTTGATGGCGTCAGGGCCAGAGGCTAAGGTGCTCGGGAGATCAGGAAGAATGATTTCCGACTTTTACTACATTAAACTGGAGGAGTTTTAGAAGGCTGGGATTAGTTGGAGTGATTGGGACGAGGAGGAGGATGTTATTGTTTGGCTGCTTGGAAGAGTTGCCTGGAGTGATTGGGAGGGGTGGATGGGATCACTGGTGGGGGTGATCAGAGGGGAGAGTGGGGTTAATGGGGTGATCAGAGGGGAGAGTGGGGTTAGTGGGGTGACCAGAGGGGGGAGTGGGGGTAATGGGGTGATCAGAGGGGGGAGTGGGGGTAATGGGGTGATCGGAGGGGAGAGTGGGGTTAATGGGGTGATCAGAGGGGAGAGTGGGGTTAGTGGGGTGATCAGAGGGGAGAGCGGGGTTAATGGGGTGATCAGAGGGGGGATTGGGGTTAGTGGGGTGACCAGAGGGGGGATTAAAGTTAATGTTGGGGTGATCAAAGGGGAGACTGGGGTTTATTGGTGGGGAAGAGGAGGCTGGGTGATTGGAAGGGCAGGAATGCCTAAGATATTTGTACAATGCTCTATTTTAGAATCCATTAAAAGCTCTGTGGTGTATATACATCTCCCGTAACTTAGCCCCAGTGTTATTAATGGCATGAGTGTTGATACATGTCTAAATTGATTTGGAGATGGCACATTAAACAAGCAGGCGGCTGATGTTTGGGATTTTTAAATGAAAATTGCCGCTGGGTGCCCAGCTCTGTTAAAAGTGCAATCGTGTTCCAGTGAATTGTCACAAGTGGTAAGCTTTAACCAAGTGCAATTCTGTACTGAAATCTGTGCTTCAGGAGTGGAAACCATCACTTTGGGGGTTACTACCGTGCTGGTGCCAGAGCCAGAACAGTTGCTTTGTCATGCTGTCATTGGAAAGGATTCCAAACACAACAAAGCTATTTTCCTTTGGACCCACTGGTAGATTTGAGTAACATGAGCTTTTTGGGGCCATGCAGGCTGCTCTATTCAGTGGTGAAGCACTGTGTTTGACGTGGGCAGTGTTATTTTTTAAAAAGTATATGTGCATAATATTATTGTGACTGGGAGGTTCAATACTGCACCAGCTGAAGAAAGGATTGCCTTGGCCCTCAAAGCTTGTTTAGCACATGTCGAATTTAGAAGACACAAAAAACATTCCAGAAATAATGGGGAACCAAAGGTCTAGAGAGAATGAGGAACTTAAAGAAATCAGTATAAGTAAAGACATAGTGCTGGAGAAATTAATGGGACTAAGTGGCGATAAATCCCCTGGACCTGACGACCTGTATCCTAGGGTTTTAAAAGAGGTAGCTGCAGAGATAGTGGATGCACTGGTATTAATCTTCCAGAATTCCCTAGATTCTAGAACAGTTCCCAAGGATTGCAAGGTAGCAAACATAACCCCGCTATTTAAGAAAGGAGGAAGAGGAAAAATTGTGGAACTATAGGCCAGTTAGCCTGACATCAGTAGTAGGCAAAATGCTAGAATTTATTATTAGGGACGTGGTAACAGGGCACTTAGAAAATCGTAATATGATTAGGCAAAGTCGACATGGTTTTATGAAAGGGAAATTGTATTTGACAAATCTGTTAGTTTTTTGAAGATGTAACTAGTAGGTTGGATAAGGGGGAACCAGTGGATGTAGTGTATTTGGATTTTCAGAAGGCATTCGATAAGGTGCCACAAAAGAGGTTATTACACAAAATTAGGACTCTTGGTATTGGGGGTAATATAGTAGCATGGATTGAGGATTGGTTAATAGAAACATAGAAGATAGGAGCAGGAGTAGGCCATTCAGCCCTTCGAGCCTGCTCCGCCATTCAGTGAGATCATGGCTGATCATCCAAATTCAGTACCCTGTCCCTGCCTTCTCCCCATATCCCTTGATCCCTTTAGCCTCAAGAAATATATCCAACTCTTTCTTGAATATATTTAATGAACTGGCCTCCACCGCCCTCTGTGGCAGAGAATTCCACAGGTTCACCACTCTCTGGGTGAAGAAATTCCTCCTCATTTCCGTCCTAAATGGCTTACCCCTTATCCTTAGACTATGACCCCTGGTTCTGGACTCCCCGGCCATCTGAAACATCCTTCCTGCATCTAGTCTGTCCAGACCTGACAGAATTTTATAGGTTTCGATGAGATCCCCTCTCAATCTTCTAAACTCCAGTGAGTATAAGCCCAATCGACACAATCTCTCCTCATACGTCATTCCTGCCATCCCAGGTATCAGCCTGGTGAATCTTCGCTGCACTCCCTCCATGGCAAGAACGCCCTTCCTCAGGTAAGGTGACCAAAACTGCACACAATACTCAAGGTGCGGTCTCACCAAGGCCCTGTATAACTGTAGCAAGACATCCTTGTTCCTGTACTCGAACCCTCTTGCTACGAAGGCCAGCATACCATTTGCCTTCTTAACCACCTGCTGCACCTGCATGCTTACCTTCAGCGACTGGTGCACAATAACACCCAGGTCTCTTTGCACTTCCCCTTCTCCCAATCTATTGCCATTCAAATAATAATCTGCCTTCCTGTTTTTGCCACTAAAGTGGATAACCTCACATTTATCCACATTATAGTGCATTTGCCATGTTTCTGCCCAATCACCCAACCTGTCCAAATCGTACTGGAGTTTCACGACATCCTCCTCACAGCTTACCCTCCCACCCAGCTTTGTGTCATCTGCAAATTTGGAGATATTACATCCAATT
This sequence comes from Somniosus microcephalus, assembly GCF_052327205.1. NCBI lineage: Eukaryota > Metazoa > Chordata > Chondrichthyes > Squaliformes > Somniosidae > Somniosus > Somniosus microcephalus. The sequence continues at coordinate 46,115,830 of NC_141008.1, forward strand.
CCCTCGTCCAGATCATTAATATATATTGTGAACAGCTGGGGTCCTAGGACCGATCCTTGCGGTACCCCACTAGTCACTGCCTGCCACTCGGAAAACGACCCGTTTATTCCAACTCTTTGCTTTCTGTCCGCCAACCAGTTCTCTATCCAAGTCAATACCTTGCCCCCAATCCCATGTGCCTTAATTTTGCATGCTAATCTCTTATGTGGGACCTTATCGAAAGCCTTTTGAAAGTCCAAATACACCACATCCACTGGTTCTCCCTTATCTATTTTACCAGTCACATCCTCACAAAATTCCAGCAGATTAGTCGAGCATGATTTACCTTTTGTAAATCCATGTTGACTTTGTCCGATCCTGTCTCTGCTTTCCAAGTGCTCTGCTATTACATCTTTTATAATAGACTCCAGTATTTTCCCCACTACCGATGTCAGGCTTACCGGTCTATAATTCCCCGCTTTTTCTCTACCACCTTTTTTGAATAGTGGGGTAACATTAGCTACCCTCCAATCCATGGGTACCGTTCCAGAGTCTATCGAGTTCTGGAAGATGACCAGCAATGCATCTACTATCTCTAGGGCCACTTCCTTAAGTACCCTGGGATGTAGACCATCAGGCCCTGGGGATTTATCAGCCTTCAGTCCCATCAATTTTCCTAACACCATTTCCCTACAAATACTGATTTCTTTCAGTTCCTCTCTTTCATCAGACCCTATGTTCCCCGACATCTCTGGGAGGTTATTTGTGTCCTCCTTTGTGAAGACAGAACCAAAGTATGTATTTAGTTGGTGTGCCATTTCCTTGTTTCCCATTATAAATTCCCCTGATTCTGACTGTAAGGGACCTACGCTTGACTTCACCAATCTTTTTCTCTTCACATATCTATAAAAGCTTTTACAGTCAGTTTTTATGTTCCCTGAAAGCTTACTCTCATATTCTATTTTCCCTTTCTTAATTAATCCCTTTGTCCTCCTTTGTTGACTCCTAAACTGCTCCCAATCCTCAGGATTATTGCTTTTTCTAGCCAATTTATATGTCCTCTCCTTGGTTCTTATGCTATCCCTAATTTCCCTTGTTAGCCACGGTTGAGTCACCTTTTTTGTTTTATTTTTATGCCAAACTGGGATGAACAAATTCTGTAGCTCATCCATTCGGTCTTTGAATGTTTGCCATTGCCTATCCACTGTCAACCCTTTGAGTGCCATTCCCCAATCAATCGTACCCAACTCGCTCCTCAGACCATCGTAGTTTCCTTTATTTAAATTGAGGACCCTTGTCTCTGAGTCAACTACTTCATTCTCTATCTTAATGAAGAATTCGATCATATTATGATCGCTCCGACCCAAGGGGCCTCGTACAACAAGATTGCTAATTAATCCTTTCTCGTTACATAATACCCAGTCTAAGATGGCCTGATCTCTGGTTGGTTCCTCGACATATTGGTCCAGGAAACCATCCCGTAAACACTCCAGGAATTCCTCCTCCACAGTATTGTTACTAATTTGGTTGGCCCAATCTATATGTAGATTAAAGTCACCCATGATGACTGCTGTGCCCTTATTGCACGCTTCTTTAATTTCCCTTTTAATGCCATCCCCAACCTCCGCCTTACTGTTTGGAGGTCTATATACCACTCCCACTGATTTTTTTTTCCCCTTAGTATTTCTCAATGCTTCCCATACAGATTCCACGTCATCAGAGCTAATATCCTTCATTACAATTGTATTAATCCCTTCTTTAACCAGTAATGCTACCCCACCTCCCTTTCCTTTTTGCCTATCTTTCCTGAATATCGAATACCCCTGGATGTTGAGTTCCCAGTCTTGGCCATCCTTGAGCCACGTTTCCGTAATCCCAACCAAATCATATCTGTTTACCTCTATTTGCGCAGCCAATTCATCCACCTTATTACAAATGTTCCTCGCATTAAGACACAAAGCCTTCAGGCTTGTTTTTTTAATGCTCTTAGACCTATTAGAATTATTATTTACTGTGGCTATGTTTGATTTAATCCGTTGATTTCTCTGACTGCCACTTTTGTTTTTCTCCTTCCTATCTTTTGCTTTTATCCCTGTTTTCCTTTCCTCTGTCTCCATGCTCAGGTTCCCAACCCCCTGCCATTTTAGTTTAAACCCCCCCGAACAGCACCAGCAAACACTCCCCCTAGGACATCGGTCCCGGCCCTGCCCAGGTGCAAACCATCCCGTTTGTACTGGTCCCACCTCTCCCAGAACCGGTTCCAATGTCCAAGGAATTTGAATCCCTCCTCCTTGCACCATTCCTCTAGCCACGTATTCATTTGAAATATCCTCCTATTTCTACTCTGACTAGCACGTGGCACTGGTAGCAATCCTGAGATTACTACCTTTGAGGTCCTATTTTTAAATTTACCTCCTAACTCCCTATATTCTGCTTTTAGGACCTCATCCTGTTTTTTACCTATATCGTTGGTGCCTATGTGCACCACGACAACTGGCTGTTCACCCTCCCCCTCCAAAATGTTCTGCAGCTGCTCCGAGACGTCCTTGACCCTTGCGCCAGGGAGGCAACTCACCATCCTGGAGTCTCGATTGCGGCCGCAAAAACGCCTATCTATTCCCCTTACAATTGAGTCCCCTATCACTATAGCTCTTCCACTCTGTTTCCTCCCAGCCTGTGCAGCAGAGCCACCCACGGTCCCAGGAAGTTGCCTGCTGCTGCCTTCCCCTGATGAGTCATCCCCCCCAACAGTATTCAAAGTGGTATATCTGTTGGAGAGGGGGATGGCCGCAGGGGATCCCTGCACTACCTGCCTGCGCCTCTTACTCTGCCTGCTGGTCACCCATTCCCTTCCTGCCTGTACACCCTTTACCTGCGGTGTGACCAACTCGCTATATGTGATATTCACGACGTCCTCAGCATCGCGAATGCTCCAAAATGAATGCATCCGCAGCTCCAGTGCCGCAATGCGGTCTGTCAGTAGCTGCAGCTGGACACACTTCCCGCACACATGGTCGTCAGGGACGCAGGAAGCGTCCCTGATTTCCCACATAGAGCAGGAGGAGCACACTGCGGGGCTGGGCTGTCCTGCCATGACTTGCCCTTTAACTAATTAATTAAAATTAAATGAATCCCACCAATTTCACTACAGTTAAATGATATATTTAAGGGCCCTGGTTTACAAACTGTCCCCGCTACACCACAGCAACCGTAAAAACTATAAACCACAGACTTAAAGTTTTAAAACGAGAGAAATACTCCAACCAATCACCTACCTGTTTTGTGGTGACGTCACACCTCCAATACTTTTTACCTCTCTCCTTGCCTGAGATTGGAGATTGGTGAGGCCTACCTGAGCCTCTGGGGCCTTTTGTAGTCACTCTGCCGCTCTGCTCCGCCTCCACCCGCTGCCGATGCCGCACTGAGGCCTACCTGAGCCTCTGGGGCCTTTTGTAGTCGCTCTGCTCCGCCTCCACCCGCTGCTGATGCCGGACAGAAAACAGAGAGTAGGAATAAACTGGACCTTTTCAGGTTGGCAGGCTGTAACTAGCAGGGTACCACAAGGATCAGTGCTTGGGCCTCAGCTATTTACAATCTATATTAATGACTTAGATGAAGGGACTGAGTGTAACGGATCCAAGTTTGCTGATGATGCAAAGTTAGGTGTGAAAGTAAGCTGTGAGGAGGACGCAAAGAGGCTGCAGAGGGATATAGACAGGTTGACTGAGTGAGCAAGAACATAGCAAATGGAATACAATGTGGGGAAGTGTGAAGTTATCCACTTTGGTAGGAAAAACCAAAAAAAGCAGAATATTCTTTGAATGGTGAGTGACTGGGAAATGTTTGCACTCGGAGGGGCCGGGGTGTCCTTGTACATGAATCACAGAAAGTTAACATGCAGGTACAGCAAGCAATTAGGAAAGCAAATGGTATGTTCGCTTTTTAAAATTTGTTTATGGGATAAGGGCGTCGCTGGCAATGCCAGCATTTATTGTCCATCCCTAGTTGCCCTTGAGAAGGTGGTAGTGAGCCGTCTTCTTGAACCATTGCAGTCCGTGTGGTGATGGTGCTCCCACAGTGCTGTTAGGTAGGGAGTTCCAGGATTTTGACCCAGCGACGATGAAGGATCGGCGATATACTTCTAAGTCAGGATGGTGTGTGACTTGGAGGGGAACTTGGAGGTGGTGGTGTTCCCATGCGCCTACTGCCCTTGTCCTTCTAGGTGGAAGAGGTCGTGGGTTTGGGAGGTGCTGCCGAAGAAGCCTTTGCGAGTTGCTGCAGTACATCTTGTAAATGGTACGCACTGCAGCCACGGTACGCCGGTGGTGGAGGGAGTGAATGTTTAAGGTGGTGGATGGGGTGCCAATCAAGCGGGCTGCTTTGTCCTGTATGGTGTCGAGCTTCTTGAGTGTTGTTGGAGCTGCAAGTGGAGAGTATTCCATCACACTCCTTACTTGTACCTTGTAGATGGTGGAAAGGCTTTGGGGAGTCAGGAGGTGAGACACTCGCCGCAGAATACCCAGCCTCTGACCTGCTCTTGTTGTCACAGTATTTATGTGGCTGGTCCAGTTAAGTTTCTGGTCAATGGTGACCCCCAGGATGTTGATGGTGGGGGATGGTAATGCCATTGAATGATAAGGGGAGGTGGTTAGACCCTCGCTTGTTGGCGATAGTCATTGCCTGGCACTTCTGTGGCGCGAATGTTACCTGCCATTTATCAGCCCAAGCCTGAACGTCGTCCAGGTTACAAAGGGATTGGAGTATAAGAGTAAAGAAGTCTTACTACAATTATACAGGGCATTGGTGAGGCCACACCTGGAGTACTGTGTACAGTTCTGGTCTCCTTACTTAAGGAAGGACATACTTACCTTAGAGGGAGTGCAGCGAAGGTTCACTAGACTGGTTCCTGGGATGAGGGGATTGCCCTAAGAGGAGAGATTGAGTAGACTAGGCCTATATTCCTTAGAGTTTAGAAGAATGAGAGGTGATCTAATTGAAGCATATAAAATTCTTAAGGGGCTTGACAGGGTTAATGCTGGGAAAATGTTTCCCCTGGCTGGGGAATCTGGAACACGGAGTCACAGTCACAGAATAAGGGGTCAGCCATTTAAGACTGAGATGAGGAGAAATGTCTTCACTCAAAGGGTTGTGAATCTTTGGAATTCTCTACTTCAGAGAGCTGTGGATGCTCAGTCGTTGAGTATATCCAAGACAGGTCGATACATTTTTGGGAACAAAAGGAATTAAGGGATATGGGGATAGTGCGGGAAGGTGGAGTTGAGGTAGACCATCAGCCATGATCTTTTTGAATGGTGGAGCAGGGCCAAATGGCCGACTCCTGCTCCTATTTCTTATGTTCTTATGAATTGGACTGGTGATGGAGCCTATGGCTTGTCTGGTTATGGTAAGATGGGTGAAGCAGCTACCCTGATGCTTCCGTTATACTGCTGCATGGAGGTCACGTTGGCTCTGAAGTTGGATGGAGTCTGTCCTCTGATGTTCAATTTCTTCCTCTTGAATTTTCAGGTTGGGTTGATTTGGATTTGCATCAGAAGTGGTGAGACATTAAATTCTCCACATCCCTTCCCTGCACCATGCCAGATCACTGACAGTGCTGCACCTGGATTCAGCGGGTGCTCAGTAACAGGGCCCTCTTCACTAATGAAACCTACTCTTGGATAAGTAGTCGCTGTTTGAGTTGCCGGAGGGGTTGGATATATTTAAGGCCCTTCACTTCCACGTGCAGTCACTCAGCGCAGCACCTGATGTGATTGAATATTTGTGCCATCAATGGGAATGTCAGTTCTGTAAAATTTTTAATACAGTTGAGCTCTCGCTCTAATCATGGGCAATATATTTTCTTTGAGGATAATATTCAAAAGCTAAACATTCTAAGCCCACATCACATGGATTGACTCATTTACACTTGCACTGCCTCCAGCTACATTGGAACCAGTCCACAAAGCAATGTACCGTACTGTTTAACCCCTCTACCTCGTTAACAAAGCAATGTACCGCACTGTGTAACCCCTCTACCTCGTTAACAAAGCAATGTACCGCACTGTGTAACCCCTCTACCTCGTTAACAAAGCAATGTACCGCACTGTGTAACCCCTCTACCTCGTTAACTTTCTTTTGCCTATTTCATACCTTTTCTCCTTCCTCTCCTAGAAATGCTGACTGTTTTCTGGGGTAGGGATTCCACGAGTGCCAGCAGCCCTCTGGTACCTTGCTCAAGTGATCATGTGTGAGCTTAGGCAGAAAACTATTGAACCATGAAGGCTCAATGTCCACACCTGCAGGGGTCACTGGATAGTGACCAGGATCAGAAACCCTGGCTGGATTCTCCGCTTGCCCCCTTCCCCCGAGGCTATGTTTTGTGACCGAATTGCTGCCCCAGCTAAGCCAGCCCAGCCCAGGAATAGAATCTGGAACTACTTGCTCTGTATGGTTCAGTTATCGCACCAGGCAGTGCGTACCCATGTTGAGGCAGTACGAGCTGCCTTATTAGCTCCAGTTACAACCTGAAGCAAACTGTGTGTTATAGAGACCCTGCACGTGAGTTAAGTTCCAGTTGTGCTGACCACAATTTGTTCATAAGTTGGGCTCAGTGACGTGTGTAGATCTGTCACCGTGCCACTAGTCTATGGCGACTGAATAAACCAAATACTCTTTCTAAGTGCCAGTCTTGGCTCAGTGGGTAGCATTCTTGCCTCTGAGTCAGAAGGTTGAGTGCTCAACTCCCAATCCAGAGATTTGAGCTCTTAATCTAGACTGGTACTTGAGTGCAGGAGTGCTGCACCGTTGGAGGTGCCATCTGTTGGATGAGACATTAAACCGAGGCCCCATCTGCCTGCTCAGGGTGGATTTAAAACATCCCATGGCACTATTAGACAACATTTATCTCTGAGCTAATGGCACTAATCTTTTTATCTGGTCGTTTATTTCATTGCTGTTTGTGGGATTTTTCTGTGCTAAAATATTCAGTGCACCACCACAGCATGTTCCCACTTCCCCACCAGCTGTTCTACGGTCTCTCTCAGATTACCACTTTTGCCAAATTTGGGGCACTTTTGTGCTTTGGGTCCATGGCCACTAGAAACTTGACTGAGATTGCCTCAAACTCAATTTGCGTCGTGCATTTACAGTCAGTGAAGGAGCCTTTCATCCTAGTAATCGGGGCTGGATTTGAATGTATTTTTCCAGTCCTGACTGACTCTGCCAAATGGTGATATTTAATTACTGCAGAAAAGGAGCATGAAACCTGAAACCATGAGCAACCCTTTGTCTAAAAGTGTTTTGAATGTATTCCCAACATTGATGTGCCACCTACTAACGGGAAGGATAGCTCTGGTTTACCCTGGAGATTCTGAATGTCTGTGAGTGTGCACCAATAGCCGAGTCTGCTCGGTGAAGAGACAGCAGAGGTCGCTGATGGAGCTGGATGTTTGAAGTTAATGCCTAGGCTTCTGATGTCTTAATAGGAACATAAGAACAGGAGGGGAGGCCATTTAGCCCCTCGGGCCTGTTCCGCTGTTCATTGAGATCATGGCTGATCTGTGACCTAATTCCATATTCTCGCCTTTGCCCCATATCCCTTAATACTGTTGGTTAACAAAAAGCTATCCATCTCCGATTTAAAATTAACAATTGATCTAGCATCGACTGCCGTTTGCAGAAAAGAATTTCAAACTTCTACCACCTTTTGTGCGTGGCAGTGTTTCCTAACTTCACTCCTGAAAGGTCTGGCTCTAATTTTTAGACACTGTCCCCTCGTCCTAGAATCCCCAACCAGTGGAAATAGTTTCTCTCTATCTACCCTATCCGTTCCCCTTAATATCTTGTTGCTCACATGACGTTCCAGCGGTGGCTCCACTTGATGACGTGTTGACGTGATAATGTCAGAGTCTGAGTTCCGAGCATTGAAGTGAATTGTGCTGACTCCTGTGAATGGGGTACATTGCACAGAAACCCTCATAGCTGACGCTGAATATATGAAGCTTGGAAATTACATGCCTGTGATGATGATAAAATATATTCCCCACCTCAGCCTGATTTGTTCCATCACTTGTCTAACATTTCACCCAGTTTTAACTACGTAAGCAGGATGTAGGGGCAGTACCCACCTCGATCTGATACACGGAGAAGGAGATTTTTTTTATGATGAGCTGTTGACTTCTCTGAAATTGATTAATATCAAGAAATTAAAGCCTTTGATCCAGCACTTTTCAGGGTCTCTTAAAGCTCCTTGGGGCTGTTATTCAAAGTAATAACTGCTCATTCAGTGACTTGCTCCTCATTGGTGCCTACAATGTTGGCCAGTCGTATATTTTCCTTTCTGTCCCCAGTCTCTCTTAGGCAGTCCCTCCGAACCGAGGATGACTTGCTTCCACATTAAAAATGAGTTCTCAGGTGACTGATGAGTCCAGTGCGGGACCTACAGTCTCTGTCCATGAGGGTCCTGACGTTCCAGGTCCTGATCTTCATTTTAAAGGGTGGAAGATGCCTGTGCGTGAATTCTTTTAACGTGGGGTGGCCGTTGCCCACCAGCTAACACACGGGTTTGACAGAGCAAGGTCTTGGTCCAATGGCAAGGGGATCCAAGATGATTGGAGACCAGGCTCTGCTACAACGGCCTAGCACATACACACAAACATACTGCTACTGTCCTCCTCCCTCCTTCCCGCAGGTCCTCTCTGCCTGGGTTTCGTAGGAAGCATTGTGGTCCTCCCGACCTTGCTGTTGGCCCGTGCCGCACCTTCCCTGGGTACCGACCCCGCTGCTGGTCCACGCTGCACCACTCCTGGGCCTTGACCTCGCTGCTGGGCTCGTCCTCGCTCCTGGGTCCCGGCCTCGGACATGAATGAAGTTGTCTCTCACAGGATCAAATTAGCACTGATATAAAACACTAATTAGGTCTCAGCTAGAGTACTGCGTGCAGTTCTGGTCACCACATTACAGGAAAAATGTGATTGCACTAGCTGTCTGGTCCTGTTAGAATTTTATAAGTTTCAATGAGATCCCCTCTCATTCTTCTAAACTCTAGCGAATATAAGCCTAATTGACCCAATCTCTTATCTGAGCACTGAGCCGCCCCAGTGTGGAGCTTTGATCTCCCCAAGCTCAGAAGCTTGCTGCTCCTGCTCACTGAGTGAGACAGCCCTGCAAGCCTCGAATCTTTGCCGTTTTTTGTCATATTTGCGTCAACAGTGATTGAGGTGAAAATAATTAAAGTCTGGGATCTTTCAGAAGGGGCCCGTACGTCGAAGTAGTTCAGATCGCGGGAGAGTGAGGTCAGCTCTCACAATGGCAGGATCACAGACCACCAAAAACATGGGCCTATGATTCTGCCCATGGGGACAAGGGGCTCACGATTTATTCGGGTGTATGCCCAATGCTTACCGCAATCCAAACTAACAAAGCAAAAGATGTAAAAGTGCCTTGGTAGTTGTTCGAGTGAAGTTTGTGTTCGACTGTGACAGGAGTGTTAGTTGGTATGAACTTTCTGTGGTTTGAGTGGAACCAACTGCACCTCATAATAGCACTTTTCAATTGAAACTGAAAGAAAAGAAAAAGCAGCATGCCGTTTTCAGTCTTTCTCCATTATGTTCCACCTTGTTAAAAAAAGCTAAATGAAAGAATCCTGTTGGGGTGGAACCTGAGCAGACATGGGCAACTTGGGTTGAGCATATTTGAGCACAGCATGGTGTCTTGTCCTGTGTGTGGGCCCATCAGTAAATCACAAGCAAAGCTCAGACGCTCGACAGCTTTCTGATTGCCAAGGGGGCTTTGGTCTTTATACTGGATTCTGGATGTCACTGGGCGTTATGATTCACCTCTGGCAACCCCGCCGGTGATGCCAGCCTTTCAGTAAAAGTCTCTCTCTGCCAGTTGCAAGGGGCCAAAGTGAGTGACGCCTGGGTCAGTCTAAGCTCAGGCCCACAGCACAGAACTATCAGTCAATAGCTGTCTGACTCAGAGAGGCTACAAGGACGGCTGGTGCCATGAGAGGTGCTCTTCTGAGATTGGAGGGAAATCACGAGAACTTTAATGATGGGACAGTGTAGAGGGAGCTTTACTCTGTATCTAACCCTGTGCTGTACTTGCCCTGGGAGTGTTTGATGGGACAGTGTAGAGGGAGCTTTACTCTGTATCTAACCCGTGCTGTACCTGCCCTGGGAGTGTTTGATGGGACAGTGTAGAGGGAGCTTTACTCTGTATCTAACCCGTGCTGTACCTGCCCTGGGAGTGTTTGATGGGACAGTGTAGAGGGAGCTTTACTCTGTATCTAACCCGTGCTGTACCTGCCCTGGGAGTGTTTGATGAGACAGTGTAGAGGGAGCTTTACTCTGTATCTAATCCCGTGCTGTACCTGCCCTGGGAGTGTTTGATGGGACAGTGTAGAGGGAGCGTTACTCTGTATCTAACCCGTGCTGTACCTGCCCTGGGAGTGTTTGATGGGACAGTGTAGAGGGAGCTTTACTCTGTATCTAACCCGTGCTGTACCTGCCCTGGGAGTGTTTGATGGGACAGTGTAGAGGGAGCTTTACTCTGTATCTAACCCATGCTGTAGCTGCCCTGGGAGTGTTTGATGGGACAGTGTAGAGGGAGCTTTACTCTGTATCTAACCCCGTGCTGTACCTGCCCTGGGAGTGTTTGATGGGACAGTGTAGAGGGAGTTTTACTCTGTATCTAACCCGTGCTGTACCTGCCCTGGGAGTGTTTGATGGGACAGTGTAGAGGGAGCTTTACTCTGTATCTAACCCGTGCTGCACCTGCCCTGGGAGTGTTTGATGGGACAGTGTAGAGGGAGCTTTACTCTGTATCTAACCCGTGCTGTACCTGCCCTGAGTGTTTGATGGGACAGTGTCAAGGGAACTTTACTCTGTATCTAACCTGTGCTGTACCTGCCCTGGGAGTGTTTGATGGGACAAAGTAGAGGGAGCTTTACTCTGTGTCTGATCTGGGCATGCTTGATGTAGATTGCAGGCATCATGCCCCAGAGATGACATCTTGTTAGGCACAAAAATTCACCAAAACGCAACCAACCGCATTAAAAAGAAAATAATTAAATAAAAATTTCTGCAGATTCTCCTCTGCTGAGTTACCAGTGATGCTGGTGTTTGTGTCTTTACCAGGCACCATTATAGCAAGGTTTACTATGTAGTTTGAAACAACAACAGAAAATGCTGGAAACACTCAGCCGGTCAGGTAGCATCGTGGAGAGAGAAACAGAGTTAATGTTTCAGGTCGATGACCCTTCGTCAGAACTGGAAAAAGTTGGAGAAGTAACAGATTTTTAAGGAAGTGTGGGGCAGGGAGAAGGGGGAGGGGAGGAAAGAGCAAAATGTAAGGTCTGTGATAGGGTGGAAGGCAGGAGAGATTAAAAGACAAAAGGGATGATGGTGCAAGGTAAAAGGAGATGGTAATGGAACAAGTTAAGAAACAAAAGATGACTCTAGAAGGCTGTAAAGTGCCTAATCAAAAGATGAGGTGCTGTTCCTCGAGCTTACGTTGAGCTTCATTGGAACAGTGCAAGAGGCCGAGAACAGAGAGATCAGAGTGGGAGTGAAGCAGAGAATTAAAGTGACAGGCGACCGGAAGCTCAGGGTCACCCTTACGGACTGAATGGCAGTGTCCAACAAAGCGGTCACCCAATCTGCGTTTGGTCTCCCCAATGTAGAGGAGACCGCATCGGGAACAGTGAATACAGTATATTAGATTGCAAGAAGTACAAGTAAATCGCTGTTTCACCTGGAAGAAGTGTTTGGGGCCCTGGACAGTGGGAAGAGAGGAGGTAAAAGGGCAGGTGTTGCACCTCCTGTGCTTGCATGGGAAGGTGCCGTGGGAAGGGGTGTTGGGGGTGATAGAGGCGCGGTCCCTTTGGAATGCTGAAAGAGGGGAGGGGAAGATGTGTTTGGTGGTGGGATCACGGCTGGAGGTGACGGAAATGGTGGAGGATGATTTGTTAAATGTGGAGGCTGGTAGGGTGAAAGGTGAGGACAAGGGGAACCCTATCGTGGTTCTGGGAGGGAGGGGAAGGGGTGAGAGCAGATGCGGGAAATGGAATGCATATGGTCGAGGGCCATGTCAACCACAGTAGAGGGGAATCCTCCTTTGAGGAAAAAGGAAGACATATCGGAAGCACTATTATGGAAGGTGGCATCGTCAGAACAGATGCGGCGGAGACGGAGATACTGGGAGAATGGAATAGTCCTTACAGGAAGCGGGGTGGGAGGAAGTGTAGTCCAGGTAGCTGTGGGAGTCAGTGGGCTTGTAGTGGATGTTTGTCGACAGCCTATCCCCAGAAATGGAGACAGAGAAGTCAAGGAAGGGAAGGGGAGATGGACCACGTGAAGGTGAGGGAAGGGTGGAAATTGGAAGCAAAGTGAATGATATTTTCTAGTTCAGGGCGAGAGCAGGAAACGGCACCAATACAGTCATCAATGTACCGGAAAAAGAGGTGAGGGAGGGGACCCGAGTAGGACTGGAACAAAGAATGTTCTACATATCCCACGAAAAGGCAGGCATAGCTAGGACCCATGCGGGTTCCCATAGCAACACCTTTAATTTGGAGGAAGTGAGTGGAATCAAAGGTATTGTATTGTGTTACTATGTAGCTTGTCCCTTTGCCAGGGAAGGTGAGTGTTTTAACTGATTATCCTAAAGTTCAGTGGCTCCATGAATAAACCCACTTTGTGATGTGGTACTGGGCCATAAAGAGAGGGCAGAGCTTTGGTTTTGATTAATTTAGTGAGTGATTTTAATTGTCCGGGCGGCAGGAGGGGCTACTATTGGCGTCTGCCCCTCTGTACTGCAGAGGGTTACTGTCAGCCAGGATTCCTGAGCTTGCCCATTCAGTAACCCCGGCTGGAAGTGCAGAATGTTCAGTGAAGGCAGGATCAAGCTCCACCTGATGCCCACCACAGCTGAATAGCCTCCCGCTCTCTATGCTGACAGCTGAAGAATGGCTGCTGGGTGAGGTAATGGGATGCCTGTGGGACCATACCCCTAAATAATTTGCTCACTGCTTTGTCACCATGCTCATGTAAGATAGACCCTTTCCCAGCGAGAGTTGTCTGTTGAACAGCCCACAGGTTATTTTGTGGTGGCTTGTGGAAAAGTCCAGGCTAATCGTAGAGGAAGTGCAGGGTACTGTATGTTGTAATGATTTGACTGGTGTCACATACAGCCTGAGTTCGTGCACTTTGTGACCCCGGTCACTCAAACCACTTCTGAAGTGGTAAGATCACCACGAGTCATTTCAAGAAGTGATGCTGGTTTCCAGTGTACTCGTATTGCTGTCGTCGACCAGTGTGTGCCAGGTTGCAGTTGGGTTGGTTAAACACAAAACCACACACTAGCAACAAATGTGGCTCAGAGACGTGACAGGATCCATGTAGCTGTGGCGAGTCTGCACGTTGGAGCCAAGTGCACAGCAGCTCATGTGAGGTAGTCTACCACCTGCCTCGGCTCGTACTCCTCATTAAGCTGATCACAAAGTGTTTCCTCCCCTCCCCTCCCCTCTGTTGCTGCATTCATTCATTGTCAGCTATATTTAAATGCAAACGTGTTCGAGAATGTGCATTAAGGGCTTTTTTATTTTTGGTTTGGTCTGTTTTCTCTCCCCTCCTGATCTAAGCGAAACTCTGGCCGGTGACTGAGGGAATTGAAGCTGACTCCCACCGCCCGGCTGCGGTTCTTGAATTTACGTGCTCTGTTGCCCCCTGAAAGTTCATCACAGCTCTGAGGGTGGTGTTCTTGGGGGCTGAGCGCTTTTATTGGAAAATAGTTGAATTTAGATGCCCAGCCATACAGAGCAGTGCAGGAGGGAGCTGCTGGTCAGTGAATGAGCCACTGACCTGATCTGTACTTAAAATGGCTGCAAACCTGAGGGCTGTCTGGTTTTTTTCCACCAATTTTCTCCCCCTCCCACCCCGATGGAGCTGTCGCCTCGCTGGGGTGTGGATTCGACTGGCACCAGTTGCCCTCTGGTACCTCGTGCAAATGGCCATTTTTCACCCAGACATTGAGTGTTGGCAGGCCGTTCAACTGCAGGTGGGGGATATTTTCAGAGCCGGCGTCTCCCTCCCTCCCTCTTAGTCTACTCCCCCTTCCCCATGTCCACACACGTACTCTCCAGCAAGGGGTCACTGCGTCAGGAACAGCTGACTTGGCCTTCTCTAGCCCACGGCCACTGAGACCAATTGAAACACCCTTTCCCACTACGCCAGCTCAGCTAACGAGCCACAGACTGAACTTGAACCTTCTGGTCTGGACGGCCCAGTGACTCACTGCATAAATTCGCTGTTTTTGCCTCTTCTGTCAGGCAGACTGTGTACTCTGAGCATCAGAATTTGATGCTATTAGTTTTGGAATGCAAAGCAACATGATGGTTTGCATTTGGAACTGCCCCCTGGCAACGCATGATGGAAGAAGTTTGGGGCAGTTGGACAGTCTCTGCAGTAACTGTTGTCTTTTATCAATTGTTCAGGCTTATATGAACATTGGGATTTAAAGCTCTGTGAAAGTTGAGAGGGGCGGGGGGTGGCGGCAAGACCTCTCGGCCTGTTTACCGATGATGACGCATTGTTTAATTGTGGTTTTAGCAATTAAACTGTAAATTGGTACCAGTCCTAGTCTAATGTCCCTGTAATAAATACCACTCAGATTCGGCCTGTTATACACCACTGCAACAGAAGCAATGTTTCTGTGCTTTGGTGAGCTGGCCCAGTCGAGGAGCACTCTGAACTCTAGCTGTGGACATAGGTTCAGGTGGCACCGAGTCCAAAGCAGAGGCTGAACTCTGAATGTTTGGCCTTTGTACCAAGTGTTGACTTTGAGTTTTTACAAATGATTGAAAGGCGGAGCCCAGAAACACGGGGCTGGAGGGGCTGAGTTTGTTGTATCTGTATTTTGAAATGAAATGAAAGTGGCAGCATACTATGCTATGAAGTGTGTGCTTCTAATTCCCTCACACTATTCAGAGTTGTGCCTTTGGGGGAGATGGGGTACGGGAGAGGTCTCCCAGCCTTCTGTCTTGTGCCATTTCCAGTAGAACCTGAGAGCCCTGGTCGAGGCTGGGAACAGGGTGACTGCTTACTCGAGAGCTGGTGCAGGAAGACAACACTCACTCATTTACCCCCCCCCCCCGACCGATTTCTGGTTTCCTCCCCAGACTGCCTGGGCCCCACACTAACCCAGGAGGTCGGACATGTGAGCCATTTCCGAGGCTCCGTTGCCATCAGTCTGAATGGGCTGGTAGATGTGCACGAGTGGCCCAGGGTGACTCTTGCTGGCTGTTTCCTTTCCCCTCTGCAGGCCTCACTGTGGCACTCCCTCCGCGCCCCCCCCCCCCCCCCCCCCCCCAAAAGCCAGGAGGAACATTTATTTTAAATGTCTTAGCCAGGGTTGGGGGGGTGGAGGGTGGTGAGAGGAACTATTCTGTGTGAGGCATTGGGTGAAATGCCGTTTGTTGAACAGATTATATACGGTTTTATGTTCTGACTGCTAACTGCGGCCCTGTCCTGTGACAGGCACCTGACTTTTGTAGGGTGGTTAATACTTGTTTCAATGTGATTTACAATAAATGTTTTGCACGTAACTTTGTTCTCCTGTTGTCAAACGGGCCCTGGGCTCAGGCCGATGCCTGGCCGTAGTTCTCCTGGGGCTGGACACCAGGACACAGTGCGGCTCTCATTACCAGCAGAGGGCGGCACTCTGCTGAGCGGGGCTGAGCACAGACAGCCTTGGCAGGAGCTGCAGGCCTTTGTGACTGCGGGCACGTTTCTGCTCCAAGCATCTGCTCCTTGCCACTGAGCTGTGGTCATGCTGTCCTCCGTCTCTGATGTTGACTGCTGATAAGAACATGCTGCGAGTAGATTAATTGTCTCTCTCTCCCTTTTTCTTTCCTTTCCTTCCCTTTCACCTCCCCCCCCAAAAAACAGCTGAATAAAAGATTTATCCTGAATTTCCTCCATGCCCAGGGGAAGCTGTTCACGAAGATAGGGTAAGTGCAAAAGACTTTTTTTTCTCTTGTATATTAAAGACGACACTTCAATGGTTCCTCAGAGATTTTCATTTCCTGCATAGTGTTGAAATTAAATATTGCAATGCCAGCAGCTTTAACATGTTAAATAATCTTGGCATTAACCCTTTCCAAGCTGTTTTGGCTGTGGAGCAGCAGCATTGCTTCTTGAAACGCAATGCAGAATCCCGGTTTCTAGAAATTGGCACAAGTTCGTTTGGGCAAGTCAGTACACATGGACAGCAGCCTCTCCACCACAGTAAAATGACCGCTGCAAGGGGGTTACGGCAACATCGAGTGGCCGCTTTAAGCAGTTTCCCTTGTATTTCACGCCCAGGTGCTGCTGTGTTAATCCACCCGGCGCAGCACACAGCCCCACAGTGTTACAGCACATCGAGCATCTGAATCGATGTGAGCCCCTAGAGTGAAGTGTGAGCAGTTTCACTCCCTCCTATGATATCTGGTGCTATGTACATGGGGACACCTTGGGGAGGGAGCGGGTTATATTCTCAGTGAGACCTCTTTATGTTCTCTTGGCATCAGATGTCATTGCAAATGGTGGACAGCAAACAGTGGCTTGACCTGTCAATGTCTGGGTGAAGTAATGGTTTAATCTATGTTCTTGTCACATGAGAGTCGTCCTGTACATATGGAACCTGAATGCAGAGAGGGCCCAGATTATTGGGAGCAAGCAAGAGCGAGCTCCTGAATTACTGGCAGAGTGATCAAAAGCTTTCTTCCTTGCAGGTGGGATATACAGAAATACTGTACCTAACACTCAGGCTGGCAATCAGCCAGTTACAATGTAGTAGCCCAAGAGAGCAGTTCCAGTAATATCTTAAAGTACAAGAGCTGAGCTAGATTGGGTGACGCTCATCAACTCAACCATGAGATTGGATTATTAATTCACTGACATCCCTTATCGTAATATAATTAGAAATGCAGCATTGTAATAAATAGCATTCGTGATTGGCAATTTGTGGGTCATGGGTGATGTATTCGAAGTGGTTCTGTGTGATCTAGGACTCCAGGATATCAGCATATTGTCGAGTAACTTAATTCGCTCGCCTCGGTCACACTGGGTATTCCCTCCCTTATGGATCCTGTGTATATCTTTTGCTAACCTGTGGTTCAGACTCATACCAGCTCTAGGGTGTGCTACAGTTATGTCCATGGAAACAGTTAAACTGCGAGGGCAGACAGGCCGCTGTGATGTAATGAGAAAGCTGCTGTGACACCAGCAAGGTTATTGTGACATCGTAAAGAATTATTGTTGTCACTGCAGAATGTGAGTTATGGAATGTGGAATAAACTGGTAATTTCACAATGCGTAAATAACACAGATCAATGTGATCTGAGAGTGATATACCTGATCTAAGTGTAGAGTTTCCAGGCCAAGCCTCAAGACTTAGTCAGGGCTGGGTGTGTGTGTGTGTGTGTGTGTGTGTGTGTGGCACTGTGTGGCACACTGTGTGTGTGTGTGGCACACTGTGTGTGTGTGTGGCACTGTGTGTGTGTGTGGCACTGTGTGGCACACTGTGTGTGTGTGGCACTGTGTGTGTGTGTGTGGCACTGTGTGGCACACTGTGTGTGTGTGGCACTGTGTGTGTGTGTGGCACTGTGTGGCACACTGTGTGTGTGTGTGGCACTGTGTGTGTGTGTGGCACTGTGTGGCACACTGTGTGTGTGGCACTGTGTGTGTGTGTGGCACTGTGTGTGTGTGTGTGGCACTGTGTGTGGCACTGTGTGTGACTGTGTGTGTGTGTGGCACTGTGTGTGTGTGTGGCACTGTGTGTGTGTGTGGCACTCTGTGTGTGTGTGGCACTGTGTGTGTGTGGCACTGTGTGTGTGGCACTGTGTGTGTGTGTGGCACTGTGTGTGTGTGTGTGGCACTGTGTGTGGCACTGTGTGTGTGGCACTGTGTGTGTGTGTGTGGCACTGTGTGTGTGTGTGGCACTGTGTGTGTGTGGCACTGTGTGTGTGTGTGGCACTGTGTGTGTGGCACTGTGTGTGTGTGTGTGTGTGTGGCACTGTGTGTGTGTGTGTGTGTGGCACTGTGTGTGTGTGTGTGTGGCACTGTGTGTGTGTGTCTGCGTGTGTGTGTGTGTCTGCGTGCGTCTCTGTTCTCGTTCAGAAATCGGAATCTTTTCTTAATGGTGAGAGACTGGGAGCTGTGGAAGAGCATAGGGATTCAAGTGTCCATGTACATAAATCACTAAAAGCTAGTGCACAGGCACAAAAAGTCATCAAAGGCGAATGGAATACAAACAAAAACTGCTGGAATCACTTGGAAGGTTAGGCAGCATCTGTGGACAGAGAAACAGAGTTAACATCTCAGGTTGATGACCTTTCATCAGAACTGATGGAATGTTGTCCCACTGGAATACAAAGTCAAGAAGTGATGCTTCAGTTGTGTGGAGCCTTGGGCAGACCCCATCTGGAGCACTGTGTTCAGTTTTGGGCACCGCACCTCAGGAAAGAAATATTGGGAATGGGGTACATTGCAAATTCACCAGAATTATACCTGGGCTTAAACGGTTAAATTATGAGGACGAGTTGCATAAACTTGGGTTGTATTCCCTCGAGTATAGAAGGTTAAGGGGTGATATAATTGAGGTGTTTAAAATGATTAAGGGATTCGATAGGGTAGTTACAAGAAACTATTTCCTCTGGTGAGGAAATCCAGAACAAGGGGGCACAATTTTTAAAATTAGAGTTTGGCCGTTCAGGAGTGAAATCAGGAAGCACTTTTTCACAAAAAAGGTAGTGGAAGGACCAGGGCAGCAGGCGCATGGGAACACCACCACCTCCAAGTTCCCCTCCCAGTCACACACCATCCTGACTTGGAAATATATCGCCGATCCTTCATCGTCGCTGGGTCAGAATCCTGGAATTCCCTCCCTAACAGCACTGCGGGAGCACCTTCACCACACGGACTGCAGCAGTTCAAGGCGGCAGCTCACCACCACCTTCTCGAGGGCAATGAGGGATGGGTAATAAATGCTGGCCTTGCCAGTGACGCCCACATCCCATGAATAAATACAAAAATCTCTGGAACGCTCACCCTCCCAAAAGGCTGTGCATGCTGGGGGTCAATTGAGATTTAAAAGACAGAGCGATAGATTTGTATTAGGTCAGGGTATCACAGGATATGGATCAAATAGAATGGCGGAGTCGGCTTAAGTGAGTTAATGACCACCTCCTGGTCCTGCATGTCTCGGTTTAGTCCACCTGGGTCGCTGTGTCCCTCTTTAGTCTGAGTGCGTCCCTCTTTAGTCAAATCCTGACTTGTATTTCAGAGCTAGTTTTAGACTATTGACCTGAGTTCCATTCCTTGGTGCCAATTATTTTTAACACATATCTTGAATGCACTGACACTCACTAGGGTACAGTTCCTGAAGGTGCTGACACTCACTGGGGTACAGTTCCTGAAGGTGCCGACTCTCACTGGGGTACAGTTCCTGAAGGTGCTGACACTCACTGGGGTACAGTTCCTGAAGATGCCGACTCTCACTGGGGTACAGTTCCTGAAGGTGCCGACTCTCACTGGGGTACAGTTCCTGAAGGTGCTGACTCTCACTGGGGTACAGTTCCTGAAGGTGCTGACACTCACTGGGGTACAGTTCCTGAAGGTGCTGATTCTCACTGGGGTACAGTTCCTGAAGGTGCTGACTCTCACTGGGGTACAGTTCCTGAAGGTGCTGACTCTCACTGGGGTACAGTTCCTGAAGGTGCTGACTCTCACTGGGGTACAGTCCCTGAAGGTGCTGACTCTCACTGGGGTACAGTTCCTGAAGGTGCTGACTCTCACTGGGGTACAGTTCCTGAAGGTGCTGACTCTCACTGGGGTACAGTTCCTGAAGGTGCTGACTCTCACTGGGGTACAGTTCCTGAAGGTGCTGACTCTCACTGGGGTACAGTTTCTGAAGGTGCTGACTCTCACTGGGGTACAGCTCCTGAAGGTGCTGACTCTCACTGGGGTACAGTTCCCAAAGGTGCTGCCCCTCACTGGGGTACAGTTCCGGAAGGTGCTGACTCTCACTGGGGTACAGTTCCTGAAGGTGCTGACTCTCACTGGGGTACAGTTCCTGAAGGTGCTGACTCTCACTGGGGTACAGTTCCTGAAGGTGCTGGCTCTCACTGGGGTACAGTTCCTGAAGGTGCTGACTCTCACTGGGGTACAGTTCCTGAAGGCGCTGACTCTCACTGCCGTATGCTTCTGCACTCACCAATTGTCCTCTAGTACCTCCTCCATTTGTGGATCTGGACAGTGAGTGTCTGCAGGAAAGTTTACTGCAGAGGTGTGGGGTGGTGAAGGGGTCTGTGAGTGGGGTGTCCGATCCTGTTCTTATCCGATCGCCACACTTGCCAGTCATGATTGTTGTTTCACAATCAGGAGTTGAAATCCTGGCTGATTTTCACAGTCCCTCCTGCCCTCCAAAACCTGGGGTGACTGAGCCCAGTTGTTGCACCTCTCCCACGGTCCCAGTTGGGATCAGCCAATTCAGTACAAAGTAGTGGTTGAACCTCGGAGTTCCCTGATCTGTGCATTTACTGACTGTACTTGTCATTGAAGCATCGGAGGAACCAGCAGCTCCATTGCTGACTCCACCGCAGCTTCAATCCGTTCGGCTCGTATTTATCGGCACAGCTCAGTGCACGTTGCTATGAGCAGGCATCGAATGAGCTGGCTGTTTCCCAGCCGGAAGACTGGGAGAGTCCTAGCCTGGTTTTGCTCTGAAGGCCCTCGTGATGTATTTGGTGTTGCCATGGGCAATTACGACTCACTTATTTACGATGTGGAGACTGCCTGTTCAGGATTGAGACCCGTCTGGTGTTGGACGGCAGCACACAAATCTCGGTGATGGTTGCAGAGTGTCAGTTAATCCCCAAAAGATCATTTCAGTTCCCCCAGTGTGCTAAGAGTGCATGTAGAAGCCATTAGCTGCTGTACAGAAAGTTAATTAAAGAGGAAGTGCATTCTGCTGAATTGCGCTGTGATCCTGAAATGCTCCGAAGGGAGCTATCCACTTTTACTCATGTTTCTCAGTCCCTTGTAACTGTGCTTTAGGATGGCTGGCTTGAGACATTCTGCAGGCAGACGTTCTGTGACTGCCTTGCTGCAGGATCCTGGGCAGGGATAGAGGGCTGTGCAGAGCATCACTTGGTGCACTTATCACTAGTGATGGCATTGGTAGCTGTTCTCTATCCAGCCCCTGCCCTGGAGGGTGGATGGAGCGGGATGGAGACCTAGCAGAAGATGTTGTGCTTCCACAGAAGCGATGTTGATTTTAGCCATCTGTGCTACTTTCCCCTAACTGTTCCTGGCCCCTAGCAGGCGGAGTGCTGAGCCCACCTGTTAAGGGTGTGATGCATTTTCCTGGAGGGAGGTCTGCCACCAAGTACAGTATTGGTCACCAATTGTAACTTCCAAACAACTGCATTTTGTTGCTGCTGGTGCTCTGGAATCTGCTTTACAAACAGTCACCGGAACAGCACCAGGAACCAACAGGATTCCACTTGCTGGCTCTGTAATATCACCATGCCAAGGGTATTGCTGTAGACCGTGTACCAACATACCATGGGAAAAATTGCACTGGAATCAACATATTCCTAGTCCGACTCTCTTAATCCATTCCTGGAAGTTGTTCCCACTTTTACCTCCTCCGATGACGGACCTGTACCCACCAGTACTGTACCCCAGTGTTATACAGTGACAGACCTGTACCCACCAGTACTGTACCCCAGTGTTATACAGTGACAGACCTGGACCCACCAGTACTGTACCCCAGTGTTATACAGTGACAGACCTGTACCCACCAGTACTGTACCCCAGTGTTATACAGTGACACACCTGTACCCACCAGTACTGTACCCGTTATACAGCGACAGACCTGTGCCCGCCAGTACTGTACCCGTGTTATACAGTGACAGACCTGTACCCACCAGTACTGTACCCCAGTGTTATACAGTGACAGACCTGTACCCACCAGTACTGTACCCCAGTGTTATACAGTGACAGACCTGTACCCCAGTGTTACACAGTGACAGACCTGTACCCACCAGTACTGTACCCCAGTGTTATACAGTGACAGACCTGTACGCACCAGTACTGTACCCCAGTGTTATACAGCGACAGACCTGTACTCACCAGTACTGTACCCCAGTGTTATACAGTGACAGACCTGTACCCACCAGTACTGTACCCGTGTTATACAGTGACAGACCTGTACCCACCAGTACTGTACCACAGTGTTATACAGTGACAGACCTGTACCCACTAGTACTGTACCCCAGTGTTATACAGTGACAGACCTGTATTCACCAGTACTGTACCCCAGTGTTATACAGTAACAGACCTGTACCCACCAGTACTGTACCCCAGTGTTATACAGTGATAGACCTGTACCCCAGTGTTACACAGTGACAGACCTGTACCCACCAGTACTGTACCCCAGTGTATACAGTGACAGACCTGTACCCACCAGTACTGTACCCCAGTGTTATACAGTGACAGACCTGTACGCACCAGTACTGTACCCCGGTGTTATAGTGACAGACCTGTACTCATCAGTACTGTACCCCAGTGTTATACAGCGACAGACCTGTACTCACCAGTACTGTACCCCAGTGTTATACAGTGACAGACCTGTACCCACCAGTACTGTACCCGTGTTATACAGTGACAGACCTGTACCCACCAGTACTGTACCACAGTGTTATACAGTGACAGACCTGTACCCACTAGTACTGTACCCCAGTGTTATACAGTGACAGACCTGTATTCACCAGTACTGTACCCCAGTGTTATACAGTAACAGGCCTGTCCCCACCAGTACTGTACCCCAGTGTTCTACAGTGACAGACCTGTACCCACCAGTACTGTACCCCAGTGTTATAGTGACAGACCTGTACCCACCAGTACTGTACCCCAGTGTTATACAGTGACAGACCTGTACTCACCAGTACTGTACCCCAGTGTTATAGTGACAGACCTGTCCTCACCAGTACTGTACCCCGGTGTTATAGTGACAGACCTGTACCCCCAGTACTGTACCCCGGTGTTATAGTGACAGACCTGTACCCACCAGTACTGTACCCCGGTGTTATCGTGACAGACCTGTACCCCAGTGTTATAGTGACAGACCTGTACCCTCCAGTACTGTACCCCAGTGTTATAGTGACAGACCTGTACCCACCAGTACTGTACCCGTGTTATACAGTGACAGACCTGTACCCACCAGTACTGTATTCCAGTGTTATACAGTGACAGACCCGTGTCCTCCAGTACTGTACCCCAGTGTTATACAGTGACAGACCTGTACTCACCAGTACTGTACCCCAGTGTTATACAGTGACAGACCTGTACTCACCAGTACTGTACCCCAGTGTTATACAGTGACAGACCTGTACCCACCAGTACTGTACCCCAGTGTTATACAGTGACAGACCTGTCCCCTCCAGTACTGTACCCCAGTGTTATACAGTGACAGACCTGTACTCACCAGTACTGTACCCCAGTGTTATACAGTGACAGACCTGTCCCCACCAGTACTGTACCCCAGTGTTAGTGACAGACCTGTCCCCTCCAGTACTGTACCCCAGTGTTACACAGTGACAGACCTGTCCCCACCAGTATTGTACCCCAGTGTTATACAGTGACAGACCTGTACTCACCAGTACTGTACCCTAGTGTTATACAGTGACAGACCTGTACCCACCAGTACTGTACCCTAGTGTTATACAGTGACAGACCTGTACTCACCAGTACTGTACCCTAGTGTTATACAGTGACAGACCTGTACCCACCAGTACTGTACCCCAGTTTTATACAGTGACAGACCTGTACCCACCAGTACTGTACCCCAGTTTTATACAGTGACAGACCTGTACTCACCAGTACTGTACCCCAGTTTTATACAGTGACAGACCTGTACCCACCAGTGCATCACCCTAGGGTTGCGCAATTCATATGCTCTCCAGGCACAGTCAATGTTTGAAGGACAGAATCTAGGATTGTCCTGTTGTGTGTTTGTCACAGTCAAGTGGCCGCAGTATGAGAATTGCATGTACTCGCTCTTAAACAGTACTCAAATCCCAGGGACAGAATTGGCTAGTCTGGCCTCGACTCCCTCTCACCTTCCCCAGTGATCTACGGTCCATCGTCTCCCCTCCATTCCTGGCTGTACATTCCTTTTATTGGAAACAGTTTTGTACAATGAGGGGGGTGGAGGGGAAAGGAATGAAAACAAGGAAGACTAAATAAAAACGAAAATGGGGAAAAGTTGATCTTCAAGTATGAGTAAGACCTGAGGGAGGGATGAGGCTGAGTGACGATGAAGCAGTAGGAAATGATGGAGAATTGGGAGAAAGGAGATAACAAAGACGAGATGAGGAACAGGAATAAAAGTTTTAAGGAGTGTGAACTAAATATTTGTGTTTTTGTATATTTTTATCAGTATATTTGAAGCACTGCATGTGGTCTTGACATTGAAAAGATGGACATGAACCTGGCTGGGCTATTGCTTTCAGCCTGAATGAGTGGGTGAAATGGTATTCCTTGCCCACCTGTGGTCATGCCCAATTTCCTATCGGCACTTGGTACTAGGATGGGCACATAGAAACATAGAAGATAGGAGCAGGAGCAGGCCATTCGGCCCCTCGAGCCTGCTCCACCATTCATTGCGATCATGGCTGATCATCCAAATTCAGTACCTGGTCCCTGCTTTCTCCCCATACCCCTTGATCCCTTTAGCCTTAAGAAATATATCCAACTCCTTCTTGAATATATTTAATGAACTGGCCTCCACCGCCTTCTGTGGTAGAGAGTTCCACAGGTTCACCACTCTGGGTGAAGAAATTCCTCCTCATTTCTGTCGTAAATGGCCTACCCTTTATCCTTAGACTGTGTCCCCTGGTTCTGGACTCCCCGACCATCGGGAACACCCTTCCTGCATCTAGTCTGTCCAGTCCGGTCAGAATTTTATAAGTTTCAATGAGATCCCCTCTCATTCTTCTAAACTCCAGCGAGTATAAGCCCAATCGACCCAATCTCTCCTCATATATCATTCCTGCCATCCCAGGTATCAGCCTGGTGAATCTTCGCTGAACTCCTTCCATGGCAAGAACATCCTTCCTCAGATAAGGCGACCAAAACTGCATACAATACTCAGGATGTGGTCTCACCAAGGCCCTGTACAACTGCAGCAAGACATCCTTGTTCCTGTACTCAAGCCCTCTCGCTACGAAGGCCAACATACCATTTACCTTCTTAACCACCTGCTGCACCTGCATGCTTACCTTCAGCGACTGGTGCACAAGGACACCCAGGTCTCGTTGCACTTCCCCTTCTCCCAACCTATTGCCATTTAGATAATCTGCCTTCCTGTTTTTGCCACCAAAGTGGATAACCTCACATTTATCCACGTTATATTGCATCTGCCATGTTTCTGCCCAATCACCCAACATGTCCAAATCATCCTGGAGTTTCTCGACATCCTCTTCACAGCACACACGCCCACCCAGCTTTGTGTCGTCTGCAAATTTGGAGATATTACATCTAGTTCCCTCTTCTAGATCATTAATATATATTGTGAATGGCTGGGGCCCAAGGACCGATCCCTGCGGTACCCCACTAGTCACTGCCTGCCACTCGGAAAAAGACCCGTTTATTCCAACTCTTTGCTTTCTGTCTGCTAACCAGTTCTCTATCCAAGTCAATACCTTGCCCCCAATCCCATGTCCCTTAACTTTACACGCTAATCTCTTTTGTGGGACTTTATCGAAGGCCTTCTGAAAGTCCAGATACACCACATCCACTGGTTCTCCCTTATCTATTTTACCAGTTACATCCTCAAAAAATCCAGTAGATTAGTCAAGCACGATTTACCTTTTGTGAATCCATGTTGACTTTGTCCGATCCTGTCACTGTTTTCCAAGTGCTCTGCTATTACATCTTTTATAACGGACTCTAGCATTTTCCCCACTACCGATGTCAGGCTTACCGGTCTGTAATTCTCCGTTTTCTCTCTACCACCTTTTTTGAATAGTGGGGTAACATTAGCTACCCTCCAATCCATGGGTACTGTTCCAGATTCCATCGAATGTTGGAAGATGATCAGCAATGCATCTACTATTTCTAGGGCCACTTCCTTAAGTACCCCAGGGTGTAGATTATCAGGCCCTGGGGATTTATCAGCCTTCAATCCCATCAATTTCCCTAACACCATTTCCCTACAAATACTGATTCCTTTCAGTTCCTCCCTTTCATCAGACCCTATGTTCCCCGGCATCTCTGGGAGGTTATTTGTGTCCTCCTTTGTGAAGACAGAACCAAAATATGTATTTAGTTGGTCAGCCATTTCTTTGTTCCCCATTATAAATTCTCCTGATTCTGACTGCAAGGGACCTATGCTTGACTGCACCAATCTTTTTCTCTTCCCATATCTATAAAAGCTTTTACAGTCAGTTTTTATGTTCCCTGCAAGCTTACTCTCGTATTCTATTTTCCCCTTCTTAATTAATCCCTTTGTCCTCCTTTGTTGAATCCTAAACTGCTCCCAATCCTCAGGATTACTGCTTTTTTTGGCCAATTTATATGTCCTCTCCTTGGATCTTATGCTATCCCAAATTTCTCTTGTTAGCCACGGTTGAGTCACCTTTTTTTGTTTTATTTTTATGCCAAACAGGGGTGAACAAATTCTGTAGTTCATCCATGCGGTCTTTGAATGTTCGCCATTGCCTAGCCACCGTCAACCCTTTGAGTGACATTCCCCGATCAATCCTACCCAACTCGCGCCTCAGACCATCGTAGTTTCCTTTATTTAAATTTAGGACCCTTGTCTCTGAGTCAACTACTTCATTCTCTATCTTAATGAAGAATTTGATCATATTATGATCGCTCCGACCCAAGGGGCCTCGTACAACAAGATTGCTAATTAATCCTTTCTCGTTACATAATACCCAGTCTAAGATGGCCTGATCTCTGGTTGTTTCCTCGACATATTGGTCCAGGAAACCATCCCGTAAACGCACCAGGAATTCCTCCTCCACAGTATTGTTACTAATTTGATTAGCCCAATCTATATGCAGATTAAAGTCACCCATGATGACTGCTGTGCCCTTATTGCACGCTGCTTTAATTTCCCTTTTAATGCCATCCCCAACCTCCGCATTACTGTTTGGAGGTCTATATACCACTCCCACTAACGTTTTCTGCCCCTTGGTATTTCTCAATTCTACACATACAGATTCCACATCATCAGAGCTAATATCCTTCCTTACAATTGTGTTAGTCCCTTCTTTAACCAGTAATGCTACCCCACCTCCCTTTTTGCCTATCTTTCCTGAATATCGAATACCCCTGGATGTTGAGTTCCCAGCCTTGGCCATCCTGGAGCCACGTTTCCGTAATCCCAACCAAATCATATTTGTTTACCTCTATTTGCTCAGCTAATTCATCCACCTTATTACGAATGCTCCTCGCATTAAGACACAAAGCCTTCAGGCTTTTTTTTTAACGCTCTTAGACCTATTAGAATTATTATTTACTGTGACCATGTTTGATTTAAACCGTTGATTTCTCTGACTGCCACTTTTGTTTTTCTCCTTCCTTTTGCTTTTATCCTTGTTTCCCTTTCCTCTGTACCCCTGCTCAGGTTCCCAACCCCCTGCCATCTTAGTTTAAACCCTCCCCCAGAGCACTGGCAAACACTCCCCCTAGGACATCGGTTCCAGCCCTGCCCAGGTGCAAACTGTCCGGTTTGAACTGGTCCCACCTCCCCCAGAACCGGTTCCAATGTCCCAGGAACTTGAATCCCTCCCCGTTGCACCATTCCTCTAGCCACGTATTCATCTAAAGTATCCTTCTATTTTGACTAGCACGTGGCACTGGTAGCAATCCTGAGATTACTACCTTTGAGGTCCTATTTTTTAATTTACCTCCTAACTCCCTATATTCAGCTTTTAGGACCTCATCCCGGTTTTTACCTATACCTTTTATCTATTCTACCAGTTACATCCTCAAAAAATTCCAGTAGATTAGTCAAGCACGATTTACCTTTCATAAATCCATGTTGACTTTGTCCGATCCTGTCACTGTTTTCCAAGTGCTCTGCTATTACATCTTTTATAATGGACTCTAGCATTTTCCCCACTACCGATGTCAGGCTTGCTGGTCTATAATTCCCCGTTTTCTCTCTACTACCTTTTTTGAATAGTGGGGTTACATTAGCTACCCTCCAATCCATGGGAACTGTTCCAGAGTGTATAGAATTTTGGAAGATGACCAGCAATGCATCTACTATTTCTAGGGCCACTTCCTTAAGTACCCTAGGATGTAGATTATCAGGCCCTGGGGATTTATCAGCCTTCAATCCCGTCAATTTCCCTAACACCATTTCCCCACAAATACTGATTTCATTCAATTCCTCCCTCTCATTAGACCCTATGTTCCCCGACATCTCTGGGAGGTTATTTGTGTCCTCCTTTGTGAAGACAGAACCAAAGTATATATTTAATTTGTCTGCCATTTCTTTGTTCCCTAATATAAATTCCCCTGATTCTGACTGCAAGGGAGCTACGCTTGACTTCACCAATCTTTTTCTCTTCACATATCTATAGAAGCTTTTACAGTCAGTTTTTATGTTCTCTGCAAGCTTACTCTCATATTCTATTTTCCCACTCTTAACTAATCCCTTTGTCCTCCTTTGCTGAATCCTAAACTGCTCCCAATCCTCAGGTTTGCTGCTTTTTCTGGCCAATTTATATGTCCTCTTCTTGGATCTTATGCTATCCCAAATTTCCCTTGTTAGCCACGGTTGAGTCACCTTTTTTGTTTTATTTTTATGCCAAACAGGGATGAACAAATTCTGTAGTTCATCCATGCGATCTTTAAATGTTTGCCATTGCCTATGCACCGTCAACCCTTTAAGTAACGTTCCCCAATCCATCCTAGCCAACTCGCGCCTCATACCATCGTAGTTTCCTTTATTTAAATTCAGGACTCGAGTCTCTGAGTCAAATACTTCACTCTCCATCTTAATGAAGAATTTGATCATATTATGATCGCTCCGCCCCAAGGGGCCTCGCAGAACAAGATTGCTAATTAATCCTTTCTCGTTACATAATACCCAGTCTAAGATGGTCTGATCTCTAGTTGGTTCCTCGACATATTGGTCCAGGTAACCATCCCGTATACACTCTAGGAATTCCTCCTCCACAGTATATTGTTACTAATTTGATTAGCCCAATCTATATGTAGATTAAAGTCACCCATGATAACTGCTGTGCCCTTATTGCACGCATCTCTAATTTCCCATTTAATGCCATCCCCAACCTCAGCATTACTGTTTGGGGGTCTGTATACAACTCCCACTAACGTTTTCTGCCCCATGGTATTTCTCAGCTCTACCCATACAGATTCCACATCATCAGAGCTAATATCCTTCGTTACTATTGTGTTAATTTCCTCTTTAACCAGCAATGCTACCCCACCTCCTTTTCCCTTTTGCCTGTCTTTCCTGAATATTGAATACCCCTGGATGTTGAATTCCCAGCCTTGTTCACGCTGGAGCCATGTCTCCGTAATCCCAATTATATCATATCTGTTTACATCTATTTGTGCAGCTAATTCATCCACCTTATTACGAATGCTCCTCGCATTAAGACACAAAGCCTTCAGGCTTGTTTTTTTAACACTCTTCGACCTTTTAGATTTATTATTTACTGTGGCCATGTTTGATTTACACCTTTATTTCTCTGACTGCCACTTTTGCTTTTCTCCTTCCTGTCTTTTGTTTCTATCCTTGCTTCCCTTTCCTCTGTCTCCCTGCACAGGTTCCCAAACCCCTGGCATTTTAGTTTAAACCCTCCCCAACAGTACTAGCAAACATTCCCCCTAGGACATCGGTCCTGGTCCTACCCAGGTGAAAACCGTCCAGTTTGTACTGGTCCCACCTCCCCCAGAACCGGTTCCAATGTCGCAGGAATTTGAATCCCTCCCCCTTTCACCATTCCTCTAGCCACGTATTCATCTGAAATATCCTTCTATTTCTACTCTGACTAGCATGTGACACTCCTGCATGCTCACTATCAGATATTTTGTTGTGTTTTTACTGAGTGGCTCAGCAGTGGGATGGAGTGACGGGGTTAACATTCGCACCATTTTCCAAATTTCCAGCAGGGAGCAGAGCAAGTTAAGTTTCTTTTAACTTTAAGGGTCTTTAGTAGTTGTCAGGCTGTCTGATACCATGGAAACCTCTCATCGTGTTTGAGTCTCTAAACTAACCAATTCAGCTCCCCATTTGTCTTTTATACAGTACGCATCTTCTCCCCATAGAGATATGACCCACCTTAAGAACATAAGAAATATGATCATGGCTGATCTTCTACCTCATCTCCACTTTCCTGCACTATCCCTATATCCCTTGATTCCCTTAATATTTAAAAATCTATCGCTCTCTGTCTTGAATATACTCAACGACTGAACCTCCACAGCCCTCTGGGGCAGAGGATTCCAAAGATTCACCACCCTCTGAGTGAAGAAATTTCTCATCATCTCAGTCCTGAATGGCTGACCCCTTAAGCTCAGAGAACTTGGACATAGCTTAACAAGAGCCAAGGCATTGGGATCCCCGGTGTGCACAGGAGTATTTCTGGAATTGAATTGCTAAAACTGCACGGATTACCAGCGCAGAGCTTTGGAAAACCTCCCGCTACCTGTCCAGTGAGGGACACCCTACTCAGGGCCTTGGCATGTCAGATTACCTAGAGATATTAAGGCAGATTGGTCAAAGAGCTAGGTTTTAAGGAGCGTCTTGAAGAGGCAGAGATATTTAGGGAGGGAATTCCAGCACTTGGGGCCCAGGCAGCGGAAGGCACGGCCACCAATGGTGGAGCGATTAAATTCGGGGATGCTCAAGAGGCCAGAATTGGAGGAGAGCAGAGATCTTGGAGGGTTATAAGGAGGTTACAGAGATAGGGAGGGGTGAGGCCATGGAGGAATTTGAAAATGAGAATTTTTAAATCGAGGCGTTGCTTCACTGGGAGCCAATGTCGGTCAGCGAGCACAGGGGTGATGGGTGAACGGGACTTGGTGCCAACCAACAGCTCTGTTGAGTATTGTGGCCCTGCTTGGCTCAGGTACCTGATTGCTGAGCCTGCCACACAGGATATGCTCCGTTCCAATCTCCCATCACTAGGCGTGTGTCATCATGGCGACTGCTTGACCCCAGAGAGACCCGAACTAAGATGAAAGAATGGGGTAACTGCTGGACTGGGGCTGCTTGTTTATAGATTTCAGGATGTGGGTCATGTTTAATCCTGTGACTGCTCGTGAGTTCAGGGGGAGCTGTCTGTTTTCCCTCCTGTTTCTCCTCCCCTGCCCCTCCGTACACATACATGTGTTGCATGTAAAAAGATGCAATGCCATTTTCCTGATCCTCACAGAAGTGAATGCATGTACAGTTTCTAAATGTCAGCAGTTCAAACGATGCAGAGGAAGCTGAGAATGGGAGTGAAGAGCGAGTAGTTTAAATTAATAGAGGGTTTGTTTTAAGTTTAATTTCCCCCTCGGTATCCCTACCAGTGACATAGGCCCAGTTCACTTCCTGATCATATCTAAATACAACATATCAGAGTACAATAATATCCTGCTGTTGTCGCCCATCTGCTTACTTGGACCAACATGAAAAGGAGCCACTTTGTTTACATTATATCGTTGCTGTTAATACACTCCACTCCACAAGGGAGCAGTTCCAGAATCCCAGCAATCTCCTGTGTGCATGGACCCTGCACTGCTCTGGTGGTGTGCTGCCACTCACATCCATTAATTCGTTTAAGAACTTGTCTGATGGTGTTTTTTAGCCTGTTAACTATGGTTGAGAATGCACAATGACCCTTGTTCTCAGCTAATTGCACCAACTGATTTGGGATATCTGTACCAGTGGTTATTAGCAGTTTGCTTTGTGCGCTCAGCGGCTTCAGAGGATTAGCAGCTGCAGGCATATTGGGCAACCCCTTCAATGCTGTCAACCCTT
The DNA here is from genome assembly GCF_052327205.1 of Somniosus microcephalus. Taxonomy (NCBI): domain Eukaryota; kingdom Metazoa; phylum Chordata; class Chondrichthyes; order Squaliformes; family Somniosidae; genus Somniosus; species Somniosus microcephalus. The sequence continues at coordinate 46,147,873 of NC_141008.1, forward strand.
GCACATTTGTAGTGACGTGAACTGGCTCATACAGACACACCGGCTTTTATTTGTGCTCTTGTGTCTGTCAGCGTTTGGCTATAAAATATAGGACAGAACATTTTCACCTTTGTGAGAGTCTGCCGTAAGTGGGGCGATATCTCCTGCTTCAGTCCACTTTTTCAGATGTTTAATAATACGCAGAGTTAAGAGATACATGGATTTGCAGTGTACTGCACGCTGGGGCAGATGATGGTTAATTTTGCCATGCAGTGAGCTCCCAGTGAGGGGCTGGGCGGAGGCAGGGTGCAGTGTGTGCACATCGGTCCAGCTCTGCTCCTGGAGCATGTCCGGGAGTTTGAATCTAGAATAAAATATACATTGCGGTTTCATGTGGCACTGTACAGTAAGATTCAGTTGTGTAACAGATGTCTTCATATTGCACAGCACTGCTGCTTTATATGGGTGCATCTAACATTCTGGAGTTCAATGTGGAGAAGTGGGAAGTGATGCACTTTGGGAGGACTAATATGGAAAGACAGTATCCTATAAATGGCACGTTTTTGAGAAATGTAGATGAACAGAGACCACTTGGTGTCCAGATACAGAAATCCTTAAAGGTGGCAGGGCAAGTTGATGAGGTGGTTAAAAAAACAAATGGGTTACTTGTGTTTATAAATAGAGGAAAAGAATATAAAAGCAAAGAGATCATGGTAGAACTTTATAAATCACTGGTTAGGCCTCCGCTGGAGTATTGTGGACAATTCTGGGCCCCACACCTCAGGAAAGATGTAAAGGCCTTGGACAGGGTACAGAGGAGGTTTACCAGGATGTTACCAGGGATGAGGGGCTTCAGTTATGAGGAGAGGTTGGAAAAGTTAGGACTGTTCTCCTTGTAACAGAGAAGGTGAAGAGGTGACCTAATCGAGGTTTTCAAGATGATGAGAGGTTTTGATGAGAGTAGAGAGAGAACAATTATTCCCTCTGGCGAATGGGTCAATAACTAGAGGTCATCGATTTAAAGATCTAGAGGGGTGATGAGCATTTTTTTTATTCGTTCCTGGGATGTGGGCGCCACAGATAAGGCCAGCATTTATTGCCCATCCCTCATTGCCCTTGAGAAAGTGGTGGTGAGCCGCCGCCTTGAATCGCTGCAATCCGTGTGGTGAAGGTACTCCCACAGCGCTGTTAGGTAGGGAGTTCCAGGATTTTGACACGGCGATATATTTCCAAGTCAGGATGGTGTGTGACTTGGAGGTGGTGGTGTTCCCATGCGCCTGCTGCCCTTGTCCTTCTAGGTGGAAGAGATCGTGGGTTTGGGAGGTGCTACTGAAGAAGCCTTGGCAAGTTGCTGCATTGCATCTTGTAGATGGTACACACTGCAGCCACAGTGCGCTGGTGGTGGAGGGAGTGAATGTTTAAGGTGGTGGATGGGGTGCCAATCAAGCGGGCTGCTTTGTCCTGGATGGTGTCGAGCTTCTTGAGTGTTGTTGGAACTGCACTCATCCAGGCAAGTGGAGAGTATTCCATCACACTCCTTACTTGTGCCTTGTAGATGGTGGAAAGGCTTTGGGGAGTCAGGAGGTGAGACACTTGCCGCAGAATTCCCAGCCTCTGACCTGCTCTTGTTGCCACAGTATTTATGTGGCTGGCCCAGTTCAGTTTCTGGTCAATGGTGACCCCCCAGGATGTTGATGGTGGGGGATTCAGCGATGGTAATGCCGTTGAATGTCAAGGGGAGGTGGTTAGATGCTCGCTTGTTGGAGATGGTCATTGCCTGGCACTTGTGTGGTGTGATGGTTACTTGCCACATATCAATCAGAGAGTTGTGGGGATCTGGAAAGCTCTTATCTGAAAAGGTGGTGGGAGCTGATTCTATAACTAATTTTAAAAGGGAGTTAAAAGGATGAGAAACTGACAGGGTTAGGGACAAAGAGCGAGGGCGTGGGACTGAGCATGATTGCTCCTTCAAAGAGCCAGCACAGGCAGGACGGGCCGAATGGCCTCCTCCTGTGCTGTAAGTTTCCATGATTTCTATGGTTCTATTTAACCCAGATGGTCAGTCTGAGGGTTTCTGAGGATCCCCTCTGCAGCTTTGAAGAAGTGACCCAATTGTGAAAACCTGAAGTTTCAATGCTACTCCATTACAAAGTATTTACAGCTCAGAAACAGGCCAGTCGGCTCAACAGGTCCATGCTGGTGTTTTGAAGCATAAACGCCGGCACGGACCTGTTGGGCCAACTGGCCTGTTTCTGTGCTGTAAATACTTTGTAACAGGGCGTAGCATTGAAATTTCAGGTTTTCACACCCTTCTTCATCTCACCCTATCACCATATCCTTTGATTCCTTTCTCCCTCGTGTTTATCCAGCTTCCCCTTAAATGCATCTATACTGTTCACCTCAACCACTCCCTGTGGCAGCGAGTTCCACATTCTCACCACTCTGGGTTGAGAAGTTTCTCCTGAATTCCCCATTGGATTTATTAGTGACTGTCTTATATTGATGGCCCCTAGTTCTGGTCTCCCCCACAAGTGGAAACATCATCTCTACGTCTACCCAATCGAACCCCTTCATAATCTTAAAGACCTCTATCAGGTCACCTTCAGTCTTCTCTTTTCTAGAGAAGAGTCCCAGTCTATTCCATTTTTCCTGATAGGTATAACCTCTTCGTTTTGGTATCATCCTTGTAAATCTTTTTTGCACCTTCTCCAGTGCCTTTATATTCTTTTTATAATATGGAGACCAGAACTGTTCACAGTACTCCAAGTGTGGTCTAACCAAGGTTCGATACAAGTTTAACATAACTTCTGCTTTTCAATTCTGTCCCTCTAGAAATGAGCCCCAGTGCTTTGTTTGCTTTTTTATGGCCTTATTAACCTGCGTCGCTACTTTTAGTGATTTGTCTGTCTGTACCCTCAGATCCCTCTGCTCCTGTACCCCATTTTGACATTGACTTTCCAAGGAGTATGTGGCCTCCTTATTCTTCCTATCAAAATGTACCACCTCACACCCATCTATATTGAAGTTCATTTGCCAAGAATATAGAACACCTGTGGGTTACCCAGCAGGAACGCCAGAGGCTTCATGTAGACTGATGACTGAAATCGAAAGGGCAAAGCAGGGCTGTCTAGGTTTTTTGTCATTGTGGGCTGATTTAATATACCTCCGGCTGCCGTTACTAACTGAGCTGATTTAGGATTTATTTTAGGCAATAGTGCTAAGAACAGCCCTTTCCAAACCCCCAGGCTCAACTAAGAGTGTGCAGTGGACAGGAAACACATGTACAAATACTGCTGGTTTGCCTAGACTTCGAGGGCTGGAATCCCAGGTCTTTGGGGGGGGAGGAGGTGTGGACTACCTGTAGCTCATTGGCTGCCGTTTCACACCCCTGCTTCCGTGCTCCCCCCATCCTAGAGTGCACCGTACTGAAGTAATTGCACATTATTGTCAGCATTATTGCCTCCATCTATTAAAGGGGACAGGTGAATTGTAAATAATGGGAGTGGAACATAGGAACAGTAGAGTATGTGGGCAATGAGACAGTCAGTCTAAAGAAATAAATGGGAATGAGGAACACCAAGTAAAAGAGAATTAACAAAAACTGGAAATAAAATAAAGGTACTGGGGGAAAAACCTGCTGCTTAAATACTTGGCAGCGTTAAGTGACAGCACTTGGCAGTTACACCTCTCTGTTAATTATAATGTTGCCTTTTCTAATCTGATGATCAGCGACCCCGGTGCTGATGCTCAGCGTTTACTGCAGACAGTGCTGTCCTTTGCAGCAGTGTGATAGGTTAGAACGTGGACAAAGCCTCCAGTGTAGTGGGAGTCCAATCTGGAGCAGGCTCAGTGATATTGTTACGATAAGCAAAGATCAGGCACTGATTTGAGGACCAAGGGTGTTTATGCAGAGCGAGCGGACATACTATTTTTACACTGCAGCCCCAAAGTCCAGACACGTTAACCCTGTGCATGCTGGATCCTGTTTGTGTAACAAGAAGGGCAATGGGCAGGTGAGGAAATAACAGCTCCATAAAATGTGACTATTACAGAGCATCATGGACCTTTCAGTCTTCACTAACTGAAAAGTTATTGCCTGATTCCCTGTTTGTTGTACAATGCGACCTGATGGCTGTGTAACCTCAGGGGATCAGATTTAGACAATGGTGTGATTTACGTGAGATTTTTAGGTGCCTTGCTGGGCTGGGAATGCTGTCGCGTCACCTACAATGATTGCTACGGTGCAGATGTCTCAAATTTACACAGGATCTGTGGAACCTTTTTTGTATGTTGAGAATAATTGTCCTTGTTGCTTTGAAGTGGTGGGGTGGGGTTTGGCACCAGATGAGGCGGAAAAGGTTTGGCGCTCGGGACTGTGTGGAGCAGAATTTGATTTGAAGTGGGACTTCCCTGGGACGTCATGGTGTGATGTGGGCAGAGATAGAACTCGTGGTGGGGAGAAGGAAGAGTTGCTGGGTCCATTAGTCACAATTTGGCTGGGCACTCATTTTTGCTGTAGGAAAACTACTACAGGCTTTGGGTTTGAGGTTCAGTTGTGAACAGTTGAATACACTGGACTGTTGCCTCCTGCAGTATCCATTGAAATACTGCAAGGAAAAGTGGCGTACCAGATAACAGCCATGTGTTTGGTTTAGATTTACTGTAGATTTCTGTTATTTTTGGATAAGTTTTTCTAAGTTACAGAGAGCGCTTCAGACATCTGTCCTTTAAATATTTACAGTAACCTGTTTGAATCATGCCTCTGTGCAGGTAAGTGGTGCACATTCCACTTGCCAACAATGTAGCAGGTTTCGAATAGTTGGCATGAACAGATGAGAAGCAGGAAATTCATTTCAACTCTACTGGAGTTACGTGGATTGAACTTGGTGTGGTTCTTTTGTCCATCCTGCCTCCTGCAGATGGTGAGCCGTGCTAAGGTTTCAGTTTATCCAAAACTCTGCTGTCTGTATTCGATCCCGCACCAAGTCCTGCTCGTTCACCCCCCCCTGTCCTCGCTGACCCACATTGGGTCCTAATCCCCCAATGCCATCAATTTTATATTCTCAACCTTGAGTTTAAGCCTCTCCATGGCCTCACCCTTCCCTATCTCTGCAACCTCTTCCAGTGCTCCAATCTTTACCCTTGAACTCTCTGTTCCTCTGACTCTGGCGTCTTGTGCAGTTGGTGGCTTAGCCTTTAGCTGCCTAGGCCCCAGCCTCTGGAAATCCCTTCTTAAACCGCTTTGCTTTTCCACCTTCTACTATTCCTTCTTTAGGACCTTCCTTAAAACTCACCTCTCCGATCAAGCTTTTGGTTAACCTTCCTAATCACTCTTCCTTTCGCTCAGTGTCCATATTTTTTTTCTTAAGCCTCTGTGAAGTACTTTGATGTTTTTCTACATTCAAGTTTCAGTAGAGGAACTGATCATAGTATCATAAAGTTTAGGTTCGCTATGGAAAAGGACAAAGAGCAATCTAGAGTCAAAATACTTAATTGGAGGAGGGCCAACTTTAATGGGTTGAGAACAGACCTGGCCCGGGTAAATTGGAATCAAAGATTGGCAGGCAAAACTGTGAACAATGGGCTGTCTTTAAAGAGGAGATGGTTCAGGTACAGTCGAGGTACATTCCCACGAGGGGGAAAGGTAGGATAACCAAAGCCAGAGCTCCCTGGATGACGAAAGAGATAGAGAGTAAGATAAAGCAGAAAAAAGGGGCGTATGACAGATGTTAGGTTAGAATCATAGAATGGTTACAGCACAAGAAGGCCATTTGGCCCATCGAGCCCGTGCCGGCTCTCTGCAAGAGCGCTTCAGCTAGCCCCACTCCCCCGCCCTTTCCCCATAGCCATGCAAATTTTTTGCCTTCGGGTAATTACCCAATTCCCTTTTGAAAGCCACAATTGAATCTGCCGCCTCCACCACCCTCTCAGGAAGTGCATTCCAGACCCTAACCACTTCTTGTAAATCTTTTCTGCACCCTCTCTAAGGCCTTCACATCCTTCCAAAAGTGCGGTGCCCAGAATTGGACATAATACTCCAGTTGAGACCGAACCAGTGTTTTATAAAGGTTCATCATAACTTCCTTGCTTTTGTACTCTATGCCTCTATTTATGAAGCCCAGGATCCCAATACAAGTGAGAACCAGGCTGAAAGTTCAGAGGGGAAGTGAAAAAGGAAATAAGAGGGGCAAAGAGGGAGTATGAGAATAGACTGGCAGATAACATAAAAAGGAATCCAAAAGTCTTCTGTAGGCATATAAATAGTAAACGGGTAGTAAGAGGAGGGGTGGGGCCGATTAGGGACCGAAAAGGAGACTTACGCATGGAGGCAGAGGGTATGACTGAGGTACTAACTGAGTACTTTACATCTGTCTTTACCAAGGAAGAAGATGCTGCCAAAGTCATAGTGAAAGAGGAGGTAGTTGAAGGCTGGCTGTACTTCAAGTACATAAGTCACCAGGAATAAATGGGATGCATCCTAGGATGCTGAGGGAAGTAAAGGTGGAAATTGCAGAGGTACTGGCCATAATCTTCCAATCCTCCTTGGATACAGGGCTGGTGCCAGAGGGCTGGAAAGTTGCAAATGTTACAACCTTGTTCAAAAAAGGGTGCAAGGATAAACCCAGCAACTGCAGGCCAGCTTAACCTCGGTGGGGGGGAAGCTCTTAGAAACGATAATCTGGGACAAAGTTAACAGTTACTTGGACAAGTGTGGATTAATTAAGGAAAGCCAGCACAGATTTGTTAAAGGCAAATTGTGTCTATCTAACCTGATTGAATTTTTTGATGAGATAACAGAGAGGGTTGATGAGGGCATTGTGTTTGATGTGGTGTACATGGACTTCCAAAAGGCGCTTGATAAAGTGCCACATAATAGGCTTGCCAGCAAAGTTGAAGCCCATGGAACAAAAGGGACAGTGGCAGCATGGATATGAAATTGGCTCAGTGACAGAAACAGAGAGTAGTGGTGAACGGTTGTTTTCGGACTGGAGGAAGGTATACAGTGGTGTTCCCCAGGGGTCGGTACTAGGACCACTGCTTTTCTTGGTATGTATTAATGATTTGGGTGTACAAGGCACTATTTCAAAATTTACATATGACACAAAACTTGGAAGTCTAGTGAACAGTGAGGAAGGTAGGGTTAGACTTCAAGAGGACATAAACAGGCTGGTGGAATGGACGGACACGCGGCAGATGAAGTTAAACGCAGAAAAGTGCGAAGTGATACATTTTGGTAGGAAGAACGAGGAGAGGCAATATAAACTAAAAGGTGCAATTCTAAAGGGGGTGCATGAACAGAGAGACCTGGGGGTATATGTGCACGAATTGTTGAAGGTGGCAGGACAGGATGAGAAAACGGTTAAAAAAGCATAAGGGATCCCAGGCTTTATAAGTAGAGGCATAGAGTACAAAAGCAAGGAAGTTATGATGAACCTTTAAGCACTGGTTCAGCCTCAACTGGAGTACTGTGTCCAATTCTGGGCACCGCACTTTAGGAAGGATGTGAAGGCTTTAGAGAGGGTGCAGAAAAGATTTACAAGAATGGTTCCAGGGATGAGGGACTTCAGTTACATGGATAGACTGGAGAAGCTGGGGTTGTTCTCCTTGGAGCAGTGAAGATTGAGAGGAGATTTGATAGAGCTGTTCAAGATCATGAGGGGTCTGGACAGACTAGATAGAGAGAAACTGTTCCCATTGGCGGAAGGGTCGAGAACCAGAGGACACAGATTTAAGGTGATTGGCAGAAGATCCAAAGGCGACATGAGAAAAAACTTTTTTACGCAGCGAGTGGTTAGGATCTGGAATGCACTGCCTGAGAGGCTGGTGGAGGCAGAGTCAATTGTGGCTTTCAAAAGGGAATTGGATAAGTACCTGCAGGAAAAAAAATTGCAGGGCTGCAGGGGGAATTGGGACTAGCTGAAGTGCTCTTGCAGAGAGCCGGCAAGGGCTCGACGGACCGAATGGCGGCCTCCTGTGCTGTAACCATTCTATGATTCTAGGTACTGTACAAATCGAGCTATTGTTGAGATGTTAAACCAAGGTCCTGTCTGCTTGTTCAGGTGGATGTAAAAGATTGAGCAGTGAGAAGTCTCTGGTGTCCTGGCCAACATTCCTCCTTCAACACAATTGTCAAAATATAGATCCATTTGTCATTCATGTCATTGTTTGTGGGACCTTGCTGTGGGTAAATTGGCTGTCAGATCTCCCTACAAAACAACAATGCCTGCACTTCAAAGGTGCTTCATTTTCTGGGAAGCACTTTGGGATAACCTGAGGACATGAAAGGAGCTATATAAATGCAAGTTTATATATAGGCATCAAGGGGTCTGGGGAGAGAGTGGGAATATGGTATTGAGATAGAGGATCAGCCATGATCATATTGAATGGCAGAGCAGGCTCGAATGGCCTACTCCTGCTCCTGTTTTTCTGTGTTTCTATGTTTGAGTTGTTTTGTAAAGGTAAGTTCTTTCTTTTCTGCCAGACATCACCCTGACTATCACTGCGAATGTTAATCCAGCTTCCTCACATTGTTGCATTCAATAACTCCTCCCAGCCATCTCCCCATATAATGTTATTAGCAGTCGCTATTTAAGCAAAGCATTTAAAAAAAAATAGGCGTAATAATTGCCTTTGCAATGTTCATTAATAAATGGGATAGTGGGACTCTCCCAGCAGCCTTGAGAATGAGCAAATCTCCTGCAGCCTTGCTCGTGGTCAGTTGTAGGACGTGGTGCAAGTTTTGTGTGTGTTACCAGAGGAGGCTCATAGACAGGGAGAAAGTAGAGAGACGTGCCCAGAGACCAAAATTAAGTGTTAGGCTAAAATTGTAGAGGAATCAAGTCACAAAGGTGCGACAATGGCAAACATTTAAAGATCGCATGGATGAACTACAGAATTTGTTCATCCCGGTCTGGCATAAAAATAAAACAAAAAAGGTGGTGCAACCATGGCTAACAAGGGAAATTAGGGATAGCATAAGATCCAAGGAGAGGACATATAAATTGGCCAGAAAAAGCAGCAAACCTGAGGATTGGGAGCAGTTTAGGATTCAGCAATGGAAAACAAAAGGATTAATTAAGAGGGGGAAATAGAGTATGAGAGTAAGCTTGCAGGGAACATAAAAACTGACTGTAAAAGCTTTTATAGATATGTGAAGAGAAAAAGATTGGTGAAGTTAAGCATAGGTCCCTTGCAGTCACAATCAGGGGAATTTATAATGGGGAACAAAGAAATGGCAGACCAATTAAATACATACTTTGGTTCTGTCTTCACAAAGGAGGACACAAATAACCTCCCAGAGATGTTGGGGAACATAGGGTCTAATGAGAGGGAGGAACTGAATGAAATCAGTATTTGTAGGGAAATGGTGTTAGGGAAATTGACGGGATTGAAGGCCGATAAATCCCCAGGGCCTGATGATCTACATCCTAGGGTACTTAAGGAAGTGGCCCTAGAAATAGTAGATGCATTGCTGGTCATCTTCCAAAATTCTATAGACTCTGGCACAGTTCCCATGGATTGGAGGGTAGCTAATGTTACCCCACTATTCAAAAACGGTAGTAGAGAGAAAACGGGGAATTATAGACCGGTAAGCCTGACATCGGTAGTGGGGAAAATGCTAGAGTCCATTATAAAAGATGTAATAGCAGAGCACATGGAAAACAGTGATAGGATCGGACAAAGTCAACATGGATTTACGAAAGGTAAATCGTGCTTGACTAATCTTCTGGAATTTTCTGAGGATGTAACTGGTAGAATAGATAAGGGAGAACCAGTGGATGTGGTGTATTTGGACTTTCAGAAGGCTTTCGATAAGGTTTCGCATAAGAGATTAGCGTGTAAAGTTAAAGCACATGGGATTGGGGGTAAGGTACAGACTTGGACAGAGAACTGGTTGGCAGACAGGGAACTGGTTGGCAGACAGGAAGCAAAGAGTTGGAATAAATGGGTCTTTTTCCGAGTGGCAGACAGTGACTAGTGGGGTACCGCAGGGATTGGTGCTAGGACCCCAGCTATTCACAATATATATTAATGATCTAGAAGAGGGAACTAGATGTAATATCTCCAAGTTTGCAGATGACACAAAGCTGGGTGGGCATGTGTGCTGTGAGGAGGATGCCGAGAAACTCCAGGATGATTTGGACAGGTTGGGTGTTTGGGCAGATGCAGTATAAGAACATAAGAAATAGGAGCAGGAGTAGGCCAATCGACCCCTCGAGCCTGCTCCGCCATTCAATAAGATCATGGCTGATCTGATCCTAACCGCCAATCTACTATCACAGAACCATCTCCTGAATCTAACAGAATTAGACACACGAAATAGGAGCAGGATCAGGCTACACGGCCCCTGGGCCCGCTCCGCTACCCACAGGGCCATGACCGATCCGAACCTAGACTCATGTCCAAATTCCTGCCCGCTCCCCGTAACCCTTAATTCCCTTTACTTCTAGGAAACTGTCTATTTCTGTTTTAAATTTATGTAATGATGTAGCTTCTACAGCTTTTTGGGACAGCATATTCCATGGACCTACCACCCTCTGAGTGAAGTAGTTCCTCCTCATCTCAGTTTTGAAAGAGCAGCCCCTTATTCTAAGACTATGCCCCCTAGTTCTAGTTTGTGGATTAATGTGGATAAATGCGAGGTTATCCACTTTGGTGGCAAAAACAGGAAGGCAGATTATTATCTGAACGGCAATAGATTGGGAGAAGGGGAAGTGCAACGAGACCTGGGTGTCCTTGTGCACCAGTCGCTGAAGGTAAGAATGAAGGTGCAGCAGACGGTTAAGAAGGCAAATGGTATGCTGGCCTTCGTAGCAAGAGGGTTCGAGTACAGGAACAAGGATGTCTTGCTACAGTTATACAGGGCCTTGGTGAGACCGCACCTTGAGTATTGTGTGCAGTTTTGGTCACATTATCTGAGGAAGGATGTTCTTGCCATGGAGGGAGTGCAGCGAAGATTCACTAGACTGATACCTGGGATGGCAGGAATGATGTATGAGGAGAGATTGGGTCGATTGGGCTTATATTCGCTGCAGTTTAGAAGAATCAGAGGGGACCTCATTGAAACTTATAAAATTCTAACAGGACTAGACAGACTAGATGCAGGAAGGATGTTCCCGATGGTCGGGGAGTCCAGAACCAGGGGTCACAGTCTAAGGATAAGGGGTAAGCCATTTAGGACAGAGATGAGGAGGAATTTCTTCACCCAGAGAGTGGTGAACCTGTGGAATTCTCTACCACAGAAGGCAGTTGAGGCCAATTCATTAAATATATTCAAGAAGGAGTTAGATATATTTCTTAAGGCTAAAGGGATCAAGGGATATGGGGAGAAGGCAGGGACAGGGTACTGAATTTGGATGATCAGCCATGATCTCATTAAATGGCGGAGCAGGCTCGAGGGGCCGAATGGCCTACTCCTATCTTCTATGTTTCTATGACAAATTATTATAAGATCAGAAAATGCTGGAAATACTCAGCATATCAGGCAGCACCTGTGGAGAGAGAAACAGAGGTTAACGTTTCAAGTCGATGGCCTTTCGTCTGTGATCGGGTGGAAGGCAGGAAACATTAAAGGACAAAAGGGATGATGGTGCCAAGCAAATGGAGATGGTAATCGGACAAGTAAAGAAACGAAAGATGGGTCTAGAGAAGGCGAATATGGGAATGGCAGAATCATCAACAGCTGCCAGCTGGAAAAAATGGGAGCAGTGGTTATGACGCTGGAGGTGGTGGAAATGGCAGAGGATGATCCATTGAGGGAAAAGGAAGACATATTGGAAGCACTGGTCCTGTAAAGACTCTATTCCATTCTCCCAGATTCTCCGTCTAATCTGTTCTGACAATGCCACCTTCCATACCAGGTCTTCCGATATGTCTTCCTTTTTCCTCAATCGAGGATTCCATCATTATGATCAGATCTGCCTTTGGTGGTTCAAATCTCATGATTTACCACCTTCTAACTGCAACTGATTACTCAGTTGCCATTGGCACGGGTAGCACCCTTTACCTGCAGCAATGACACACTCCGGCTCACTGATCTACACAGTGGGATTTTACACAGACATCTGTTGTTTCATCCTCTGGGTACATAAGTAAAAAGCAATTTACATGTTGCGTGCGAGTCCGCTTATACATTTAAACATTTTCCCCCAAACCCTACCCTAAACTTATATAATTAAAAGTCCTGTATATAGCACACATCAGGTGCCTGTAGCACAATAAATCGTCACACTAATCCAGAAGCAAAATACTGCGGATGCTCAGCAGGCCAGGCAGCATCTGTGGAGAGAGAAAGAGAGTTAACGTTTCAAGTCGATGACCTTTCATCAGTTCTGTTTTTATTTCAGATTTCCAGCATCCGCAGTATTTTGCTTTTGTAACCGTGTACAGCTGGCTCTTCAATAGCTCCATAATTTGTTTACCTCCATTGCCTGACTTGGAAGACCATTCAAGGTATTAATAACTCTTAGTGTGATTACAAAGTGCTTCAGAAGTGCTTCTTGACTTAGCCGTTAGCCGTGGCTCAGTGGGTAGCACTCTTGCCTCTGAGGCAGAGGGTTGTGGGCTCAAGTCCCACTCCAGGGACTCCAGCACAAAAATCTAGGCTGACACTCCAGTGCAGTACTGAGGGAGTGCTGCACTGTCGGAGGTGCCGTCTTTCAGATGAGACGTTAAACCAAGGCCCCCTCAGTCTGCCCTCTCAGGTGGACGGAAAAGGTCCCATGGTACTATTTTGAAGAAGAGCAGGGGAATTCTCCCTGATGTCTTGGCTAATACTTATCCCTCAATCAACATTACTAAGAACAGATTATCTAGTCATTATCACATTGCTGTTTGTGGGAGCTTGCCGTCTGCAAATGGCTTTGTAATCATATCCATCTTCAAGAAAGGTGACAAGTCCGATTGCAGTAATTACAGAGGAGTTTCCCTGCTGTCTGCCACAGGGAAAGTCATCGCAAGAATCCTCCTCAATCGCCTTCTCCCAGTGGCTGAAGAGCTCCTCCCAGAGTCGCAATGCAGATTCCGCCCACTAAGGGGCACAATGGACATGATCTTCACCGCACGTCAATTACAGGAGAAATGCAGGGAACAGCACCAACCGCTGTACATGGCCGCCTTTGATCTCACAAAGGCCTTCGACACTGTCAACCGTGAGGGATTATGGAATGTCCTCCTCAAATTCGGCTGTCCTCAAAAGTTTGTCACTATCCTCCGCCTGCTTCACAACGACATGCAAGCCGTGATCCTGATCAATGGTTTCCACCACAGACCCAATTCACGTACGAACCGGGGTCAAGCAAGGCTGTGTCATCGCACCAACGCCCTTCTCGATCTTCCTTGCTGCAATGCTCCATCTCACCCTTAGTAAGCTCCCCACGGGAGTGGAGCTAATTTACAGAACAAATGGGAAACTGTTCAACCTCCGTCACCTCCAGTCCAGATCCAAGGTCATCCCATCCTCTGTTGTCGAATTACAGTATGCAGACGACGCTTGCGTCTGTGCTTACTCGGAGGTCGAACTCCAAACCATCGTCAACACCTTCACCGAAGCGTACGAGAGCATAGGCCTTCCACTAAACATCCGTAAGACAAAGGTCCTCTACCAACCTGCCCCCGCCACACAGTACTGCCCCCCGATTATCAAAATCCACGACAAGGCCTTGGACAACGTGGACCACTTTCCATACCCCGGAAGCCTACTGTCAACAAGGGCAGATGTCGACGATGAAGTCCAACACCGCCTTCAGTGTGCCAGTGCAGCCTTCGGTCGCCTGAGGAAGAGAGTGTTTGAAGACCAGGACCTCAAACCCGGCACTAAGCTCATGGTCTACAGAGCAGCAGTGATACCCGCCCTGCTGTATGCCTCAGAGACATGGACCATGTACAGCAGGCACCTCAAAGCACTGGAGAGGTACCACCAACGCTGCCTCCACAAGATCTTACAAATCCATTGGCAGGATAGGCGCACCAACGTCAGTGTTCTTGCTCAGGCCAACATCCTCAGCATCGAAGCTTTGACCACGCTCGATCAGCTCCGATGGACGGGTCACATTGTCCGCATGCCCGATACGAGACTCCCAAAACAAGCGCTCTACTCGGAGCTCTGGCACGGCAAGAGAGCCCCAGGTGGGCAGAGGAAATGCTTCAAGGACACCCTCAAAGCCTTCTTGAAAAAGTGTAACATCCCCACCGACACCTGGAAATCCCTGGCCCAAGACCGCACAAAGTGGAGGAGAAGCATCTGGGAAGGCGCCGAACACCTCGAGTCTCTTCGCCGGGAGCAAGCACAGGCAGCGCAAGGCGCGCATGTCAACCCAAGCCCCCCACCCACCCGCCCCTTCAACCACCGTCTGCCCCACCTGTGTCAGAGACTGTAGGTCCCGCATTGGACTCATCAGTCACCTGCGAACTCATTTTTAATGTGGAAGCAAGTCATCCTCGGTTCCGAGGGACTGCTTAAGAAGAAGAAGGTAGCAAGCAATGATGCTGCTGTTCAGTTGAGCGTTCTTGATATCCTCAGCCACGTGAGCGAAGCTTTAGTGAATGCCACAGAATCTTAAACTCGCTGCAGATCTTCTCATAGAGTCATAGAGTAATACAGCACGGATAGAGGCCCTTCGGCCCATCGTGTCCGCGCCGGCCATCAAGCCCTGTCTAATCTAATCCCATATTCCAGCATTTGGCCCGTAGCCTTGTATGCTATGGCATTTCAAGTTCACATCCAAATGCTTCTTAAATGTTGTGAGGGTTTCTGCCTCCACAACCCTTTCAGGCAGTGAGTTCCAGACTCCAACCACCCTCTGGGTGAAAAAGTTCTTTCTCAAATCCCCTCTAAACCTCCCGCCCTTTACCTTGAATCTATGCCCCCTAGTTATTGACCCCTCTACTAAGGGAAAAAGCTCCTCAGCATCCATCCTATCTATGCCCCTCATAATTTTGTACACCTCAATCATGTCCCCCCTCAGCCTCCTCAGCTCCAAGGAAAACAAACCCAACCTGCCCAGTCTCTCTTCATAGCTGAAGCGCTCCAGCCCTGGTAACATCCTGGTGAACCTCCTCTGCACCCTCTCTAACGCGATCACATCCTTCCTGTAGTGTGGCGACCAGAACTGCACACAGTATTCCAGCTGTGGCCTAACCAGTGTTTTATACAGCTCCATCATAACCTCCTTGCTCTTATATTCAATGCCTCGGCTAATGAAGGCAAGTATCCCATATGCCTTTTTTACCACCTTATCCACCTGTTCCGCCGCCTTCAGGGATCTGTGTACTTGCACACCCAGATCCCTCTGACCCTCCGTCTTGCCTAGGGTCTTTCCATTCATTGTGTATTCCTTTGCCTTGTTAGCCCCCCCAAAGTGCATCACCTCGCACTTTTCCGGGTTAAATTCCATTTGCCACTGTTCCGCCCATCTGACCAACCCATCTATATCGTCCTGCAGACTGAGGCTACCCTCCTCGCTATTTACCACCCTACCAATTTTTGTATCATCCGCGAACTTACTGATCATACCCTTTACATTCATATCCAAGTCATTAATGTAGACCACAAACAGCAAGGGACCCAGCACCGATCCTTGTGGTACCCCACTGGCCACAGGCTTCCAGTCACAAAAACAACCTTCGACCATCACCCTCTGCCTTCTGCCACTAAGCCAGGTTTGTATCCAATGTGCCAAGGCACCCTGGATTCCATGGGCTCTTACCTTCTTGACCAGTCTCCTGTGCGGGACTTTATCGAAGGCCTTACTGAAATCCATGTATACCACATCCACTGCGTTACCCTCATCCACACACCTAGTCACCCCCTCAAAAAATTCAATCAAATTAGTCAGACATGATCTTCCCTTGACAAAGCCATGTTGACTATCCCTGATTAATCCTTGCCTCTCCAAGTGGAGACAAATTTTGTCCCTCAGGATTTTTTCCAATAATTTTCCTACCACTGATGTTAGGCTCACTGGCCTGTAGTTCCCTGGTTTTTCCCTACTACCCTTCTTGAATAATGGTACTACATTAGCGGTTCTCCAGTCCTCTGGCACATCCCCTGTGGCCAGAGAGGTCCTGAATATATGTGTTAGAGCCCCCGCAATCTCCTCCTTTGCCTCACACAGCAGCCTGGGATACATTTCATCCGGGCCTGGGGATTTATCCATTTTTAGGCCAGTTAAAACCGCCAATACCTCCTCCCTCTCGATGTTAATATGTTGGAGCATATCACAGTCCCCCCGCCCTATTTCTATGTCTACATCGTCCTTCTCCATAGTGAAAACAGATGCAAAAAATTCATTTAGAACCCCTCCTACATCTTCCGGCTCCACACACAGATTGCCACTTTTGTCCCTAATGAGCCCTATTTTTTCCCTAGTTATCCTCTTACCCTTAATATACTTATAAAACATCTTCGGATTTTCCTTTATTTTGCTTGCCAGTGTTATTTCATGGCCCCTCCTTGATCTCCTAATTTCTTTTTTAAGTATCCCCCTGCACTTTTTGTACTCCTCTAGGGCTTCCTCCGTCTTTAGCCTTTTGTATCTACCAAAAGCCCTCCTTTTTTTCCTAATCCATTCTCGTATATCCCCTGACATCCAAGGTTCCCTGTGGTTTTTGGAACCACCCTTGACCTTTACGGGAACATGTTGCCATTGTATGATCTCAATCTCCCTTCTGAAAGCCTCCCATTGCTCCGATGCGGATTTTCCTACAAGTAGCTGATCCCAGTCCATTTTGGCCAGATCCTGCCTTATCCTATTAAAATCGGCCTTCCCCCAATTTAGAACCTTTATTTCCGGCCCATCCCTGTCCTTTTCCATGGCCACCTTAAATCTTACCATATTATGGTCACTATCACCAAAGTGCTCACCTACTAGCACTTTTTCCACTTGGCCGGCCACATTCCCTAGAATTAGGTCCAGTACCGCCCCCTCTCTTGTAGGACTTTCTACATGCTGGCTCAAAAAGCTCTCCTGGATGCACTTTAAGAATTCTGCACCCTCTAAGCCTTTCACACTCTGACTATCCCAGTTAATATTGGGGAAGTTGAAATCCCCCATTATTATTACCCTATTATTTGCACATTTCTCTGAGATTTGCCTACATATCTGTTCCTCTATCTCCCCCTGACTGTTTGGAGGCCTATAGTACACTCCCAGCAAAGTGCTTGCCCCCTTTTTGTTTTTAAGCTCCACCCATATGGCCTCATTAGAGGACCCTGCTAATATATCATCCCTCCTTACTGCAGTAATTGACTCCTTAATTAATATTGCGACACCCCCTCCTCTTATACCTCCCCCTCTGTCTCGCCTGAAGATTCTGTACCCCGGAATATTGAGCTGCCAGTCTTGCCCTTCCCTCAACCATGTCTCCGTGATAGCAACAATATCATACTCCCATGTGTTTATCAACACCTTCAGTTCATCCACCTTATTTGCAAGACTCCTTTATTATATCTTCTGTATAATAATGCGCACTAAATAGGTTTGTAAACCTTCAGTGTGATGCAGATGAGTTCACTAGGCCAGGAACCCTGTTGTTGTGCGGGCCATTGACCAACTCACTTGGCCGCTGCTTTTACACAAGCAAAAGTGTGTTGGAAGCAAGCCAGTTGTCCCCTCCCCACCCCCCCAGGTTATTATTTTTGCCTATTTTCTCCATTCCATTCCCGAAGGCGCTGACTTTTGCTGGAGGACGATTTCTCAGCTGCCAACAGCCTGCTTGTACCACAAGTGGCCATTTGTGCACTGTTCGCAGGCTGTTCCACCAGGAAGCGAATTACAGCCCGACCCATTCCGTGCGCTCACCCGATGTGCATTGGCACAGATGGAATCTCAGAGCTTCCTGCTCTGTACGGCTCAGTGAGGTATATCATAGAGGGACCTTTGATCAGTTAACAGAATAGCCATCAAAGCTTTTAACATCTTTTAACATCCTTTAACATCTTTTTGGAGAATTGTTTCTGTCTACAAAAAGGACAGGGAAAGGTAAGTAAAAAGCTCTTATTTTTACAAAAAGAAACTGGATGAGAGGTTAGTTAGATAAAAGGCAAAAATAAACCAAACAAATCAGAACAGGGAGAGAATCAGGAAGGTAAGAAAAAAAAGTGAAGACCGAACAAGTGTTTTGACTTGCTTTGTGTTGGGTCGCTATTCTAATCGGCCCCTGACATTGGAGTAGACTTATTACTGTAATTGATTACTATTACTGCAAATATTGACCTAATACACGATGGTATGTGGCACTGAGGGTTTATAGTGGTTCCGTGTGAGTAAATGGTTTGGTATGTGTTGTGTTGGTACATTTCATTTGCTGCCTAAACTCCTCGGAGAAGGTCTGCCAATCACAAAGAAGTTCCTGGTTTACTGGTCGACAGATGTTACCTATTGAGAAGTTCTTTAACCCTTTGAAGGCTGTTGAGGAAGAGTAAATGTACCAGCTGGTATGGAGTACTTAACCCTACCAATCAGTTGAGGTGAATTCTTCTGTGCTAGGGAGGGGAAAAATTAACCATGGCTCCCATTCCTGAGCACTATTTGGTAGCCCCTTGGAGTATGTGTCTGTGGGCATTGGGTGAGTACAGGATTGGACTTGGTTTTAATGTTTTCCACAGTTGAGTAGCTTGCCTGTGCTTAAATGTAAAGATTGGCCCAATGGGTGAGATACCAAAAAGCTTCGAGTGCCCATGGAACCATCCCCCAATGAGTGGCAGCAGCCTCAGAAAAGGGAGGGGAGGAAATTGGGATGGGGGAATCTTGGTGTTACGGTTTCCTTCCGCTGTTGGTGAGTGTGGGACGTGCCAGAATGACAAGCAACTGAAATGGCCACAGGAGCGGGGAGTGTGCCTCCAACGCACCCCTACTGCAGTTGAGCCTGCTTACCGTCTCCTGAGGAAAGAATCTGTTGGCTGGAGTGAATATTTTGGATGCCTTGTGAGCAAGCCCCTGGAGAATGAAGTGGTGTAAAGCCCCGAGGTCTGTAGGCAGATTGCAGAGGTTTGGTTGCGGGTTAAACATTCCATGATTCAGTAAATGTCTCCAACATCCATTGAACGCTCTGATATCTGATGCAGAAAAATGTGTTCCAAAGGATTTGCAGCATTTTAAAAGTGGACATTTTTGAAGTCTGCAAAGGGCATTCAGAGTTGATGGTGTTAAAGGTACTGCATTTTATAAGCTGTGAACATTTCTGGGCTGGACAGTACAGTTAATTCTGTTTATACAAAATGCAGCTACTGGTGGACTTAAGTCATGTGAAAAAATGCACAGACTGTAGAGAAAACAAACGCTGTGTTCAGGGGTTATTGTGCCTAGATTGTCTGTCAGTCATGTCCATCTGTATTTGTACATGAGGGTGTTTTGTAACTGCTCCCTGTCTATGGAACTTTACCTCAGAGTTCCCCCTCCAGATTTGCGGCCCTGGCTCCCATATTCAGATCTGAACCCACAAACATTTGGGGAGAGGGAGGATCGCAATTGAGATCGTATGCGGTGCAGAGCTCCAGTGTAATGTTGGGCTTTCATTGCAAGAGACACCCTCCAACAGAGTGGATGTTAAATGCAGGGTTCTGCCTGCCCCTGTAGTGCATGATAAACAACCCAAGGCCCTAGTCACAAACACTGGGAGGAGAAGGTTGGTTTCTGGCTAATACTTGACTAATATAAAAGCAAAATACTGCGGCTGCTGGAGATCTGAAATAAAAACAGAAAATGCTGGAAACACTCAGCAGGTCAGGCAGTATCTGTGGAGAAAGAAACAGAGTTAACGTTTCAGCTCAATAACATTTCAGAACTGATGAAACATCGTTTCCAGCATTTTCTGTTTTTATTTAATAACTTGACTAAGCTATTCCAGACATGTATCTTCAAATGAAATAAATGGTCTGTTTGGAATAGGTTGTGGATGCAGCATAATGATAGCTGTCCCTCACCTGAGGGCTTGACTGCGGCACGGTGATTATTGGTACCTGGAGGTCTGGGTGTGGTATGGTGAGTGCCCCCACCATAGCACACCCAGATCCCCAGGCGCCTGGGTGCGGTAAGATGATTATTCTCACCTGGGGGACATAGGTGCACTCTGGTGGCCATGCCACACCGAGGGCCCTGGGTGTGATATGGAGGCTGTTTTCACCTAACAATCTGGGTGTGGTATGGTGACTTCTTAATAGGAATCTGGGTGCGGTACGGTGGCTAATCGCAACTGTGAATCTGACTGCGTTACAGGGTCTATTCTTAACCTGGGAATCTGGCTGTGGTATGGTGACTGTCTACACACAGGAATCTGGGCGCAGTGCGGTGGGATCTAGGTGCCATGTGGAGACCAGTCTTGCCTCGGAATCTGGGTATGGGAATGGTGACTGTCCACACCTAGGAATCTGGGTGCAGTACAATAACTATTCCTACCTGGAATCTGGGTGTGATATGGAGACAGTTGTTACTTGGGAATGTAGGTGCAGTGCGGTGGGATCTAGGTGAGGTCTGGAGACTATTCTTAACCTAGGAATCTGTGTGGTATAGTGACTGTCCAGACCTAGGGGTCTGCACACTGTACGGTGACTGCCTGGATGTGTCCTAGTACAATGAGTTGCCTCCCCACCCCTACGATGATTAAGGGGTAAAAAGAAACTAGAAAGGGAGATTGTCAGAGGCCACCAGCTGAATTTTTTTCTGAAAGAAATACATGAAGTAGGCAGAGTGGTGAATTCCGGGTCAGTCCTTTACGGGATAAGTTGTGTGGAAATGTCATGGGGGAAATCAGGAAATGGCAGCACATCAGTCTTCTCAAGTGAAGACTTTGGACGAATTCCAGATGCAGTCAGACTGGTTCAGAAATCTGTAACACATGTAGAGGTCAGTTATGCCTGTGTTATGAAGAAACTCAAAGCATTAAATGTATAGGGGCACCTGGACCAGATGGGATATACTCCAGAATCTGCAAGGAAATGAGGTTTTGGTTAATGATTTCTAGATTGTGGCCAAGGGCTGAGAGTTGCTCATATCCCAGTGTTAGATACAAGGAATAGCCTTCCATCAAGGCTCGTTCTTTTTTCAATTAGTATCCGAGTCTCCTGGCTATGGGTGGGGGGAAATCAGCCAAGGGAATTCCTGCTCCTGATTGAAATCCACTGACTCCTGCTGTAAGGTGCAGAAAATGAGGACACGATTGGGACAGAATCTGCTGGTGATGGTACTGAACTAGAATTCACATCTCACCAAGACAAATTATAAAATGTACATCAATAAATCTGGTAAATTTGTGGGCGTACACCAGAAAAAATGACCATGAAAGCTGAGTTTTTGTTGTAAAAACCCAACTGGCTCACGAATGTCCTTCAGGGAAGGGAACCTGCTGTCCTTTTCCGGTCTGGCTTACACGTGACTCCAGTCCCTCAATGTGGCTGACTCGTAATGACTTCTGAAATGACCTCGAAAGCTACCCAGATACAGAATAAGTTCAAGAATGCAGTGGTTCACGGAGAGGGCCCACTACTTTTTCAGGGCTGCTGGGATGGCCAATAAATGTGGCCATGCCAGTGTTGCCCACCTCCCCAGAAAGAAGTAAAGAAGCCCAGGATGGTGGATGACTTGGAGGGGAACTTGCATGTAAGTATGGTCTCATGACATCGCTGATCCCATGTCATCAGTTTGTCAGCGCCTCTGGGTAAGGAGGTGTGTACCTGCAGCATGGTGTGCAAAGTGGGATTGCAATGGGTGCTTAAGGTAGAGGTCAAAAACAAAACTGTTCACTTTGCTACTGAAATGAGGTAATGTTTATGCATTTACACTGTTCTGATCGGCTGCCCAGGTCTGTAACTCAGCACAGACCTGCCAGCGAGCCCAGTGAATCAGGATTTCTCTCTAATGAAAGTGAACAGAAATTGTGCGTTGGAATTTTCATGCTTGGATCGGAGTTGCGCTTGGATCCACTGTGTGTTTATCTGTACTCTGCTGCACTTGACAACTTGGCAATAACGAAGGAGCTGGGGTTTATGTTGGGCTGAAGCACCCAGGCGCTTGTTCGGCACAGGTTCAGGTTTAAGTGCATGTACTGGCACAGGTGAGCTGTAATTAAGAAACTCGCACCTTTGAAGTCTGTGTTACTGTTGGGTTGTGGGTTGTGTTACAGCGTGAAGTTTGCCAGAGAAACGGATAGCTCTATGATGAAGACTCACTTTATATATTTTTTTTATATAAAACAGATTTTGCAGCCAGCTTTTCCATTACGAATACACGGAACATCAAAGTCGCTTTCGGCACCTTCTGTGCCTTGTGGCGCGGCGTTGTAATAGTCCTGCTCACTTTCAATCTGTACAAATGACTGATGTGGCGGAGGAGATTTGCTCAGTGGGTTGAAGTAATTTGTCAGTAGACAATGAAAATCTGCTTTGTTATGAGCAGTGGCTGTGAGATGGCAGGATGTGGACAAACGTAGAGAGTTGCCCTTGCCAGGGACACGGAGATCCTGTGTACAATCTGTGTGTCAGGACTGTGCTTTGAACGTGCAGCGAAAATATTTATTGAAACCATTTCCACTTTTGGGGGTCATGCTGCTGAAATACATCCTGCATAAGAATGTGGGTTGGAGGAATCTACCAACAGAAATAGCCCTGACTTCATAAACTGAACAAACCAGGTTGGGGAAGGCGATACTGGACGGGGCACTGAGCTACACACTGCCCTTTCACGCTTGGAACCTGGATTCAATCCAGACACGGGACAGAATCTTTTCAGTCTGCTGGCTTCAAGGCTCCTACCTGAAATAAGTTTGGACGGTCTCAGTTCAGTCCTAGTGCCTTGGGGCCGAAGGACAAAACTACCTCTAATTCATAGAATGGCTGGTGTGGGAAATGAAAAAGATCATCGAATCTACAGGAACAGACCATTCGGCCCTTTAGGAGCCACCTGGCCCAATCTCACTCTCCTGCTTGCTCCCCGCGCCCTTTAATCTTTTGCCAGCAAGTATCTATTTTGCCTTTGAAGGAATTTATGAACTTTGCTTCAGAAATGGTTTATGGCAGAAAATTCCACGTTCTACCCAACCTCTCTGTAAAGAAGTGTTTTCTAATCTCCCCTTTAATTCTATTTGTGATTATATTAAATTTGTGCCCCCTCGTTACCAGCTCTCTGGCCAATGGAAGCCATTTATCACTATTTATTATCGGAACCCTTTATAATCTAGAGCCCTCTCTGAGCTCAAGTGGAAAAAAGCCCCAACTTCTCGAGTTTCTCTTGATAGCGGTAACTCCTCATCCCAGTGAATCTACACTGTACCTTTTCCATTAATTTCATATCCTTCCTGTAATGGGGTACCCAAAATTGCCCAGTGCTGCAATTGTAGCCTAACTAAGGTCCTGTACAAGTTCAACATTGCCATCTTGCTTTTCTATTCTGTGTCTATAGATAGAAAACTAAGGATTCCACTGGCCTTTTCATGGCCTTGTTGACTTGTGCTGTCCCCTTTTAATGGCCAGTGTATCTGCACTTCAAGGACCCTCTGCTCCTTGACTCCATTTGAAATCTCACCATTTGAGGAGCATCTTCCTTCCCTTCTGCTGCACATGTTTCCACATTGAACTGCATCTGCCACTTATTTGCCCATCCTGTTAATGTCCTTTTGCAGTCTTTCACATTTTTCATCACAATTGGCCATCTCTGACCCCCCACCCCCAAAATGTTAGTGCCATCAGCAAATGTTGATATTGTTCCAATTCCCAAGTCCAAATTAAATAGGAGCAGCCCCCACACAGATTCTTGTGAAACTACATTTATCACATCTTTCCATTTTTAGAAACTCCCATTACCCCTACCTGTTGCTTTTTGCCCTCAAACCACCTCCATCCCTTTAATTTAATATGCTATTATTTTTGTCATAAGTCTCTGTCTCACCGTATCAAAAGATTTTTGAAGATCTATATAAACCACATCCACTGTATTTCCTTGATCCTCTGTATTTCTTCAAATAACAATGTAAGTTTAGTCAAGCACACCCTGCCCTTAGAAATCTGCATGATTAGTCCTGATTAATTTCAATTGCTCAGTAATTTAATCCCATATCACAGACTAACAATTTACCAATAACTGGACTGTAATTTCCTGGCTTATCCCTGTCTCCTTTTTTGAAAGGGTTGTCAGATTTCCCACCCTGCAGTTCTCTGGCACAGTTTGGAAAATTGTAGTCTGAGAATCTTCTATTTCTATCCAAGCTGCTATCAGCAGGGTGCTTGGATGTATGCCATCCAGGTATCTGTGATTTGTCCACATAAAGCAGTCATTACCCCTTGAATAAAAATCTCTGCTAACTGTTCTGTACCCACCTCTGGTG
This sequence comes from Somniosus microcephalus, assembly GCF_052327205.1. Lineage (NCBI taxonomy): Eukaryota > Metazoa > Chordata > Chondrichthyes > Squaliformes > Somniosidae > Somniosus > Somniosus microcephalus. The sequence goes on from NC_141008.1 coordinate 46,172,167, forward strand.
GTTCTATAGTTCTGTTATCCATGTCTTCTAAGCAATTGAGGAAAAATACTTATTTACAGGAAACTTTGTGCTATCCGGCACCGACGGGACCGAGCTGTTGCCGTTCCCTCAAAACTGCCGGACACTCCAGCGCTAATGTTGAAAGATACGGAAGCTCTACCTGTCAACAAGCCCTGTTGCTAAACAGTCCAAGCGTCTCTGTAGCATCTCTGTAGCTTAACAACAGCTTCAGCAGACCTTGCAGAGCTTGACTGTTGAGGAAAAAAGCAACGAGAAGAAAAAAAACCTAACGAAAACGGCACCTGATTTTTGCCGGTGGCTTGAGCATTCCGGACAGTTAGCCTCCGGATAACACAGTTTCCTGCAGTATCTTTGCCATCCCCTAATCCTCTGTATTTAACCCCTGGTACACCTGCCCTGGGAGTGTTTGATGGGACAGTGTAGAGGGAGCTTTACTCTGTAGCTAACCCATGCTGTACCTGCCCTGGGAGTGTTTGATGGGACAGTGTAGAGGGAGCTTTACTCTGTATCTAACCCGTGCTGTACCTGCCCTGGGAGTGTTTGATGGGACAGTGTAGAGGGAGCTTTACTCTGTATCTAACCCGTGCTGTACCTGCCCTGGGAGTGTTTGATGGGACAGTGTAGAGGGAGCTTTACTCTGTATCTAACCCCGTGCTGCACCTGCCCTGGGAGTGTTTGATGGGACAGTGTAGAGGGAGCTTTACTCTGTATCTAACCCCGTGCTGCACCTGCCCTGGGAGTGTTTGATGGGACAGTGTAGAGGGAGCTTTACTCTGTACGTAACCCGTGCTGTACCTGCCCTGGGAGTGTTTGATGGGACAGTGTAGAAGGAGCTTTACTCTGTATCTAACCCGTGCTGTACCTGCCCTGGGAGTGTTTGATGGGACAGTGTAGAGGGAGCTTTACTCTGTATCTAACCCGTGCTGTACCTGCCCTGGGAGTGTTTGATGGGACAGTGTAGAGGGAGCTTTACTCTGTATCTAACCTGTATTGTGCCTGACTGGGAACAATTGCTGTTGCCATAAGGTGGTTGAAATGGAAAACAATGTGCCAATCCCTGGTGCTGACTTACCTCACCTTGAAGAATGCATAAATTCCCATACAAAGAAACAAGTGAACAGTTTCTGCTGGTTGTTGACGGGGAGCTTTTTTAAAATTCGTTTATGGGATGTGGGCGTCGCTGGCCAGCATTTATTGCCCATCCCTAGTTGCCCTTGAAAAGGTGGTGGTGAGCCCCCTTCTTGAACCACTGCAGTCCGTGTGGTGAAGGTGCTCCCACGGTGCTGTTAGGGAGGGAGTTCCAGGACTTTGACCCAGCGATGATGAAGGAACGGTGATATACTTCTAAATCAGGATGGTCTGTGACTTGAAGGGGAACTTGGAGGTGGTGGTGTTCCCATGCGCCTGCTGCCCTTGTCCTTCTAGGTGGAAGAGGTCGCGGGTTTGGGAGGTGCTGCCGGAGAAGCCTTGGTGAGTTGCTGCAGTGCATCTTGTAGATGGTACACACTGCAGTTACGGTGCACCGGTGGTGGAGGGAGTGAATGTTTAAGGTGGTGGATGGGGTGCCAATCAAGCGGGCTGCTTTGTCTTGGATGGTGTCGCGCTTCTTGAGTGTTGTTGGAGCTGCACTCATCCAGGCAAGTGGAGAGTATTCCATCACACTCCTGACTTGTGCCTTGTAGATGGTGGAAAGGCTTTGGGGAGTCAGGAGGTGAGACACTCGCCGCAGAATAAGTGCCGCTTGCTACCACTGTTGATGACACCTTCCATCACTTTGCTGATGATTGAGAGTAGACTGATGGAGCGGTAATTTGCCGGATTGGATTTGTCCTGCTTTTTGTGGACAGGACATACCTGGGCAGTTTTCCGGTTTCATTCTTATTATTGGCCCAGAAATTGGTGTCGGGGGCTTCCCGCGGGTGCAAGCCCCCGACCTACACTTACATAGCGCGCCGACAGTTGAAACCTGGTCCTGCGTGGATTTCCTGTCAGTGGCCCGGTTCAGCTCCTGGCGCGCTGTGCTTGCGTGATCCAGCGGCGTAGTTAGTTCGATGAGCCGGCTGGGATCACGTGAGCACCGGGCAACCAATCGGAGGTTGCAAAAGTTCATTCATGAGTTTGATAGTAAGAACTGTCAAACTCATGAAAACTCCGGGTGCCCAAAACAGTACTTAAACTTCAAATAAAAGTTAAAAAAACATCCCACCAATTAAATGAACTATTAATAACTGTAAAAAAACGAATTTAAACAATTATTCAAATTTTTGAAAAAAATAATTTTTTAACAAATCGGGTCTAAAAATACACTTACCTGTAAAGTCTTTAAAATAATAAACCTGTGGGAAAAAATTCTAACTTTAATTATTAGGCCACTTACCTTTTAAAACTAAGTCCTTACGTCTGCTTTTTTCATTCGTAAAAAGTTGAGGCCTTCACGCACAGGCAAACCTTTTATTAAAAAAAAGGAATTTCAGCGCGCGCGCAGACTCCTGCGTGCACGCGTTCGACCTCTGAACCCTTTGGTTCAGAGGAAAGGAAATGCCGGTTTTCCGCACATGCGCTGTGCATGCTGAAAACCGACACTTCCATCGGGCCCACGCGTGAGTACACGGTGCTTACTCACGCGTTGGGACCCGAATTACTGGGCCATTGTGTTTTGTAGCAGTTTGTTACAACTGAGTAGCTTGTTTGGCTACTCAGAGGGCAGTTAATAGTCAACCACATTGCTGTGGGTCTGGAGTCGCATGTAGGCCAGACCAGGTAAGGACAGGAGGTTTCCTTCCCTAAAGGACATTAGTGAACCAGATGGGTTACGACAATCCGATAATTTCATGGTTGCCAGCTTTTTATTCCAGATTTATTTAATTAACTGAATTTAAAATCCCTGTGGTGGGATTTGAACTCACGTCTCCGGATTATTAGCCCAGGCCTCTGGATTACTAGCCCAGTGACATTACCACTGCTGCCTCTTGCCTGATAACTGTCTGTTTTGCTTACTGGCTTAATTATGCAGTTTCTTGCTCTGTCAGCCTGATTTCAGATTGTAACTGCCATCTTTTCTGATGCTAATTCATGCAAGAAATCTCCACCTATTTTTATTGCTAGTCTCTGCCAATTATTGCTGAATTTTAATTTTTCAAGCTTCATTAAACAGAGGTTCTTGTAAATAGGTGTGACTTCCTTGCTGTAAAATACTCCACTGTGCAATGGGTATTAACTTTGATATGTATAGAGTTTTGATCTAGGGTTGGTTAACCTGGATATACACTAGGTGTAACAGTCACTCATTTGCCAATACTGTTCTTTTTCCCATTGGTGTCAGTCGTGGCACAGTTGGTAGCACTCTCACCTCAGTCAGATGGTCGTGGGTTCAAGTCCCACTCCAGAGACTTGAACACACAAATCCAGGCTGACACTCCAGTGCAGTACTGAGGGAGTGCTGCACTGTCAGAGGTGCTGTCTTTCGATTGAGACGTCAAACAAGTGGATATAAATTATCCCAGGGCGCTAGTTGTAGAAAAGCAGAGGAGTTCTTCCCAGTTTCCTGGCCACCCTCAACCAAATTTATTAATACAGATTGTCTCATTGCTGTTTGTGGGACCTTGCTGTGCGCATATATTGGCTGCCGTGTTTCCTTACTGCAGCGACTACACTTCAAAAATGTACTTAATTGGCTGTAATGAACTTTGGGACACCCTGAGGTGGTGGAAGATGCTATATAAATGCAAGTTCCTTCTGTCTTTCTATTGCAGAATGGAGACCTTCCCATCAGTGGCTGCAAATGTTCTGAAAGAATTCCGAGCGCTGCTTCAGCACAGCCCATCCCCCATTGGTAACACCCGTATGCTGCAGCTCATGGCTATAAACATGTTCGCAGTGCACCACTCTCAGCTTAAAGGTGAGTCCTACTTCTGATTTGTAACTTTATTGCTTGAGTTACACAACAATAGCTACAACACACAAGAGGGAAATGGCACGTATAAGGAAATGAGAAAATGATATCGAGCCCCATCATGGCGGCAGTCTTTCTTCCTTTGTACCTCGTCACAGTCTCCACCAGCAGGTAGGTTAGAAAACATAATAGAAACCCCTGTCCCTCAGCAAATTTCATATCAACGCTGCCACTGCTCCTTTCATCCCACGGGCTTCTATTTTGTTTTAGCAAGTTTATTATGTGGCTCTTTATCAAACACCTTTTGAAAGTCCATATACCCAACATGAGCTGCACTGCCCTCATCAACCTTCTCCATTACTTCATCAAAGAACTCAATCAAGTTAGTCAGACATGATTTGCCTTTAACAGATTCGTGCTGACTGTCATCCAACACATGTCTTTCCAAGTGACGAGGAATTTTGTCCCAGACTACTGTCTCTAAAAGTTTCCCCACCACCGACGTTAGGCTGTAGTTACCGGGTTTATTTCTCTCCCCTTTTTTAAATAGGGATGTAACATTTCCAACCCACAAGTCCTCTTGCACCACTCCCATATCCGAGGAGGATTGAAAGATTGTGGCCAGAGCCGCCTCCATTTCCATCCTTACTTCTCTCAGTAACCTGGGATGCATCCCATCCAGACCGGGTGACTCTTCTACTTTGAGGACTGCCAACTTTTTAAGTACCTCTTTATATTTTTTTACCCGATCTAATATCGCGACTGCCTACTCCTTTACTGTGACATTGGCAGCATCCTCTTATTTTGTGAAGACAAATGTGAAGTACTCATTTAGTACCTCGGCCTCCACAAGAAGATCCCCTTTTTGGTCACTAATTGGCCCCACCCTTCCTTTGACTAGCCGTTTACTATTTATATGTGTATAAAAGGCTTTAGTGTTCCCTTTAATGTTAGCCGCTAATCTTTTCTCATACAATCCCTTAGTCCCTCTTATTTCCTTTTTCAGTTCTCCTCTGTACTTTCTATATTCAGCTTGATTCTCTACTGTATTATGAACTTGACGTTTATCATAAGCCCCCTTTTTTTGTTTCATTTTCATCTCTATATCTTTACTCATCCAGGGAGCTCAAGCTTTGGATGCCTTTCCTTTCCCCCTTGTGGGAAAGTGTCTGGTCTGTACCCAAACTATCTCCTCTTTGAAGTCCTCCCATTGTAATTAAATGAGCGAGGCTCCTCAACAGCTTTACCCAGACCAAGTCTCCAACCGTATAGCTGGACAGAGTTATACAACCGAATGCCCATGGGGGAGGGAGTGTTGGGTGCTAGAAATAAATAAAGGAGCGTCAGCTACATGCAATGTTTTATGTTCTTTATCTGCCACTTTGAAACCTTTGTGTCCAAAGTGGGACTTAACCAGACAATTCTGTTCGATCCTCAGCTGAGTTTCCGACCCCATATCCTTTCTGTCAGGAAGACTGCCTACGTCTACCTCCAACATTGCCCGCCTCCACTCCTACCTCGGCCCATCTGCTGCTGAAACACTCATTCATGCTTTTGTCACTGCTGGACTTGATTCCTCCAACATTCTCCTGGCCAGCCTCCCATCACCACAAACTCCAGCTCGTCCAAAGCTCTGCTGCCTGTATCCTATCCCGCACCAAATCTTGCTCGCCTATCACTCCTGCCTTTGCTGATCTGCATTGGCTCCTGGTTCCCTAACATCGCAAATTAAAATTCTCATCCTCGTGTTTAAATTCCTCCATGACCATGCCCCATCCTACCTCTGTAACCTCCTCCAGCCCTGCAACCTACCCCTCGAACTCTCCATTCCTGACTCCTTCTTTTGCATACCCCCTCTACTTGCCCCACCTTTGTGGCTTCAGCTGCTTAGGTTCCACTCTGAAATTCCTTCCCTAAACCCCATCGCCCCTCCTTAAAATCCAACTCTTTGACCAACCTTTTGGCCGTGCCTCCTAGTATCTCCCCTTTGGTTGATGTCTATTCCCCTCACGTCTCTAAAGCAACTTGTGATGTTTTTCTACATTAAAGGTGCTATGTAAATGCAAGCGGCTCTTGTTATACTGGCAGCCAGTGGTTCAGTAGCAAGCAAAGATAATACAGGTAATAGCGGGCAGCCCTGCCGAGTGCCTGGATTGCATTTCTACTCACCCAACACCTTGCTTACTGAGCAAGGCACCCCAAAGTCACAGCTGCATTTCCATTTTGCCTAATTTGTTACATTCCTATTTTCCTGCCGAATAGTTCCTGCAGCACAAAAACGAATGGTAGTGAAGCACTTCAGAGTGTTTGACAGATGTGACGAGGTGCTGTATAAAAGTAGGTATTATATTTTTCCTCCGTTCTGTCCAGCTTTTTCACCCATTATGTGCCACATTTAGTCAGAAGTGTTTTATAAATAGTTCACTGACTGGTATCTGTCGGTGGTTTTGGCACTGAGAACTCAGCATGTGAACTGACAGTCCAGTCAGCAGCTAGAGTCATCATGGGGGGGTGGGGGAGAGACGCTACACACTGCTGCCAGTGACACCTGGGGTGAGAACGAGGAAGGAGGGAGAATGGCCGCTTCCGCCGCCACCCTATGTGATGTGGAGTGGAAGATATTTTCCTGCAACAGCTGGCAAATTTGTCCTCATTCTTTAGTGCGTTTTCTGAGGAACCAACTATTTGTAAGGGCTCCACGGCTTGATTTCGCACAAGGTACTTGAGCAGGCCTCTTCATTCAACACTCTCAATCTGCGGAGGGAATTTTTCCAAATGGTAGACGATCATGTCTGGGGAGGGGCAGCCCTGAAATGACCCAGACACGTGGAAGAGACACATGAAAACGCAATTTAAAAAAAAATATGATGGATTAAAACAAATTTATCTCCACACCTGCTGCATGAACTGGAAACTCACGAGTGAGTGACTGTAACCAGCTCAGTTCTGACACAATAAACAGGGCATTCCGCTTTTCCCCATTGCCTATCCTCAATTTCTTTATTCACATCTGGGAATGATAAAGACTACAGATCCCAGATCGGCATCATTTTCAATACAAAAACACACAATTTTTTTTATCGCAATGCAGAGATATTTCATTTAAAAAATGCTTTTCATTTCCATGTGTGCCCCCACCCCAGAATGCAGTGCAATCTGCATGTGGCCAGAGTCTTGGATTGTGAGATTATATTGTAGCCTGCATCTACTGCTCGCGCATGGCTATCTTCCTGAGTTAACGCACAAGATAAATGCAGATAAAAGGCAGGTTTGCATTTTGTTTTAAGGGCAAGTCTCTCCTATTTAAGATAGTTTTCTCCCTTCCTTATTGATGTCTGCTACCTGTGGTGCTGAGTGTGACTGGGCAACCTGCTCCCATGCCTGGGCCTGTGCTGTTCTACGAGTGGCCACTAGATGGTGCGTGATTCGCTCGGCAAGGCTCTCTTTTTCCTGTTCCCTTCCTTCCTGGGAGCAGTGCCAGTCTGAGAACGGACGCTCAGTGTGTGGTGAGATGCCGATGGGAATTGGCACCCTCAACCCTAATGGAGTGTTTCGTGCATCGGCTCACTGTGTCCCTGAATGCAAATATGCAAGGTAACTGTGTGCTGTAATTAGGGGTCTCCGGTTACCCTGGGCTCAGTCGGGGGGTCTCCGGTTACCCTGGGCTCAGTTGGGGGGTCTCCGGTTACCCTGGGCTCAGTCGGGGGGGTCTCCGATTACCCTGGGCTGAGTTGGGGGGTCTCCGGTTACCCTGGGCTCAGTCGGGGGGGGGGGTCCGGTTACCCTGGGCTCAGTCGGGGGGGGGGGTCCGGTTACCCTGGGCTCAGTCGGGGGGGGGGGGTCTCCGGTTACCCTGGGCTCGGTCGGGGGGTCTCCGGTTACCCTGGGCTCGGTCGGGGGGGGTCTCCGGTTACCCTGGACTCGGTTGGGGGGTCTCCGGTTACCCTGGGCTCGGATGGGGGGGTCTCCGGTTACCCTGGGCTCGGTCGGGGGGTCTCCGGTTACCCTGGGCTCGGTCGGGGGGGTCTCCGGTTACCCTGGGCTCAGTCAGGGGGTCTCCGGTTACCCTGGGCTCAGTCGGGGGTCTCCGGTTACCCTGGGCTCAGTCGGGGGGTCTCCGGTTACCCTGGGCTCAGTCGGGGGGTCTCCGGTTACCCTGGGCTCAGTCGGGGGGGTCCGGTTACCCTGGGCTCGGTCGGGGGGTCTCCGGTTACCCTGGGGGGGGGGGGGGGGGTTCGGTTACCCTGGGCTCAGTCGGGGGGGGGGTCCGGTTACCCTGGGCTCAGTCGGGGGGGGGGGGTCTCCGGTTACCCTGGGCTCGGTCGGGGGGTCTCCGGTTACCCTGGGCTCGGTCGGGGGGGGTCTCCGGTTACCCTGGACTCGGTCGGGGGGTCTCCGGTTACCCTGGGCTCGGATGGGGGGGGTCTCCGGTTACCCTGGGCTCGGTCGGGGGGGTCTCCGGTTACCCTGGGCTCAGTCAGGGGGTCTCCGGTTACCCGGGGGTCTCCGGTTACCCTGGGCTCAGTCGGGGGTCTCCGGTTACCCTGGGCTCAGTCGGGGGGTCTCCGGTTACCCTGGGCTCAGTCGGGGGGTCTCCGGTTACCCTGGGCTCAGTCGGGGGGTCTCCGGTTACCCTGGGCTCAGTCGGGGGGTCTCCGGTTACCCTGGGCTCAGTCGGGGGGTCTCCGGTTACCCTGGGCTCAGTCGGGGGGTCTCCGGTTACCCTGGGCTCAGTCGGGGGGTCTCCGGTTACCCTGGGCTCAGTCGGGGGGTCTCCGGTTACCCTGGGCTCAGTCGGGGGGGTCCGGTTACCCTGGGCTCGGTCGGGGGGTCTCCGGTTACCCTGGGGGGGGGGGGGGGGGGTTCGGTTACCCTGGGCTCAGTCGGGGGGGGGGTCCGGTTACCCTGGGCTCAGTCGGGGGGGGGGGGGTCTCCGGTTACCCTGGGCTCGGTCGGGGGGTCTCCGGTTACCCTGGGCTCGGTCGGGGGGGGTCTCCGGTTACCCTGGACTCGGTCGGGGGGTCTCCGGTTACCCTGGGCTCGGATGGGGGGGGTCTCCGGTTACCCTGGGCTCGGTCGGGGGGGTCTCCGGTTACCCTGGGCTCAGTCAGGGGGTCTCCGGTTACCCGGGGGTCTCCGGTTACCCTGGGCTCAGTCGGGGGTCTCCGGTTACCCTGGGCTCAGTCGGGGGGTCTCCGGTTACCCTGGGCTCAGTCGGGGGGTCTCCGGTTACCCTGGGCTCAGTCGGGGGGTCTCCGGTTACCCTGGGCTCAGTCGGGGGGTCTCCGGTTACCCTGGGCTCAGTCGGGGGGTCTCCGGTTACCCTGGGCTCAGTCGGGGGGTCTCCGGTTACCCTGGGCTCAGTCGGGGGGTCTCCGGTTACCCTGGGCTCAGTCGGGGGTCTCCGGTTACCCTGGGCTCAGTCGGGGGGGTCTCCGGTTACCCTGGGCCCGGTCGGGGGGGTCTCCGGTTACCCTGGGCTTGGTCGGGGGGTCTCCGGTTACCCTGCACGCTACAATTGGAGACCCCAGATTGATCGCAGGGTAACTGGAACCCCCCCCCCCCCCCCCAATTGTAGCACACGTGGTGATCACAACTTTTATTTCTATTTCTTGAAAAATAATCCTGTATGAAGTTTTACTGAGTAGTGCAATGGCAATAAACCCAGAAATCCCAGAGTGTACTCAGCAAAAAATGGCTCCTGCACACCAATAAACAGCTTGGAAGTAGGCCAGGGTGTTTATTCAGTGTGCAGCAGCCGTTTATAGCCGAGTACTCTCTGGGATTCCTACATTTATCACTTAATTTTCACTGCCTCGTTCAGCTTACCACCACCACTACGCCTCAGCGGTTTCACTAACTGCTTCTGCCTTGATCCATTGCAATTTAGGGATTAGAGAGCCCTGCTTCAACCCGAGCAGAGCTGAACATTCATTCGCCTTCACACTGCTGCACTACAAACCCCTCCTAGCTGAGCGCAGCACACTGAATTCCCCTCTCGCCCTGTGACAGATTAAAATCACACCGCACCTCACACCTGAGCACATCAATCAATGCAGAGCCTCTGCTCAAAACTCACCTTGTGTAGACTTGCAAGAAGGTGCTGTGACTTTTTACCGTCAGTCTTTCGTTTTAGTGAAAACTCTGGTGAAGATGTCTTGTGGTCATTTATTTTTATGGCAAACCGTTTTGATGTAAAAAAGAGTTCAATTTGTATTCAGCTGTACTCAATTTAGTAAATGGGGGTTCCTGTTTTTTTTCCTTATGTTTCAAGTCCTTGGAATTAAAACCATATCTTGTGCACAAATTTTTAATGTTGTTATTATATGAAATTCGCCATCAATCATTGGCCATTAATCACTGGAGGTGCTGCACCCTGCACAAACGCTCACCATATGCTGAGGAAACGCACAGCAACAGAGGGCACCCAAGAGACACTTGGAGAGCCACAGGCTGCACACACAATCGAGATCAGGCTTCCCCCACCCCACTTCTCTTTTTTACTCTCCACTTGCCCTCCCTCCTCCCCCCCCACCACCCCCCCCCCCCCAACTAATCATGCCTGATGACCCTGGGTATTTTTATCATTCAGTTTCCCCTTCACATGAACCCTGGCGCATACAGCGTTAAACATCTGCAGAAACGCTCGGTACTGTGGGCTGATAGAAGCAGACATGGTGCAGCTGGTATAAGACACTGGTGGTTTCAAGAACTGCTGTCTGTTGGGATTTGGTGTCTGCAGAGAGAGAGCGAGAACGGCTGGGGTGGCAGGCTGCCAGCCCTGGTTAGCTTGCCCCCACTTTAGTCATTTCTGGCCAGACATGGATTAGTCTAGTATAAGACTCTGGGCACTTCACTTGCTGGCACTGATCGGCAGGATGTGGGATTTTTTTTGTGTTGGCTGACTTTTTTACCTCTCTGAGAATTTGGAGAGCTATGAGATGCACTTTTTTTAATGTACAGTTTTCCTCGAACAGCCCTTTCTGCTGCGGCTGCTTATTAATAGATTACATATGTGGTCTTAGTTTACATCAGTATTGAAATATTTTACGTGGGACCGAGTATATTTCCTGAGGAAATTTTAAAAGGATATTTACTGGAGGTATAAAAAAAGACACTAATTTATATTCCTTTTGATTTCTAACACATGAATTTAGTTAATAAATTTAAATGTTATCAACACAATAAGATTTGAAGCAGGGAGGCTTGATTTGGTGTGTGTGTTCATGGAGAGTGCCTGAGCCTGACATTCTCGAACGTTTGCTTGTGATCCTTGCCCAGAGGAATAAAGTCCAGGCAAATAGCTGTCTCCCCTGATCTTGCTGGTTCCCCCCACCACTCACTCTTGCCCGCCCCACGTTTTGTGCAAGCATTTACTTACTTTCTTTCTCTACCCCATCTGGGCCCCTGGATCCATCTGCCTGTGCCATTTCTGGCAGGTTGGTGAGCTGGCGTCCTGTCGCCAGGCTCTGCCAAGGCTGCTGCTGCTCTCACCGGCCGTGAGGAGCTGTGTCAGGCTTTTCATTGATTTTTTTTTTTACTGTCATAAATGTTGGTTTCTCTCCCTCCCTGCAGACCCACCTCTGCTCCTGATCACCGCTCGCCTGCCCACCCGCTGAGTTCCCAGACATCTGGGAATTCACCCTAATAAGTTCAGAACCAAATTCCAATGGCTCAGTGGCACCCAATAATATTTGAAAGCAGTTGATTGGCAATTGAAGATTGGAGTATTCCATAGAAACATAGAAGATAGGAGCAGGAGTAGGCCATTCGGCCCCTCGAGCCTGTTCTGCCATTTAATGAGATCATGGCCGATCATCCAAATTCAGTACCCTGTCCCTGCTTTCTTCCCATATCCCTTGATCCCTTTAGCCTTAAGAAATATATCTAACTCCTTCTTGAATATATTTAATGAATTGGCTTCAACTGCCTTGTGTGGTAGAGAATTCCACAGGTTCACCACTCTCTGGGTGAAGAAATTCCTCCTCATCTCAGTCCTAAATGGCTTACCCCCTATCCTTAGACTGTGACCCCTGGTTCTGGACTCCCCGGCCATCGGGAACATCCTTCCTGCATCTAGTCTGTCTAGTCCTGTTAGAATTTTATAAGTTTCAATGAGATCCCCTCTCATTCTTCTAAACTCAAGCGAATATAAGCCTAATCGACCCACTCTCTCCTCATATGTCATTCCTGCCATCCCAGGTATCAGTCCGGTGAATCTTCGCTGCACTCTCTCCATGGCAAGGACATCCTTCCTCAGATAAGGCGACCAAAACTGCACACAATACTCAAGGGGTGGTCTCACCAAGGCCCTGTACAACTGCAGCAAGACATCCTTGCTCCTGTACTCGAATCCTCTCACTATGAAGGCCAACATACCATTTGCCTACTGTAACCGCCTGCTGCACCTGCATGCTTACCTTCAGCGACTGGTGCAAAAGGACACCCAGGTCTTGTTGCACTTCCCCTTTTCCCAATCTATTGCCGTTCAGATAATCTGTCTTTCTGTTTTTGCCACCGAAGTGGATAACCTCGCATTTATCCACATTATACTGCATTTGCCATGCATCTGCCCAAACACCCAAACTGTCCAAATTGTACTGGAGTTTCTCTGCATCCTCCTCACAGCACACACGCCCACCCAACTTTGTGTCATCTGCAAACTTGGAGATATTACATCTAGTTCCCTCGTCTAGATCATTTATATATATATTGTGAATAGCTGGGGTCCTAGCACCGATCCCTGTGGTACCCCACTAGTCACTGCCTGCCACTTGGAAAAAGACCTGTTTATTCCAACTCTTTGCTTCCTGTCTGCCAACCAGTTCTCTATCCAAGTCAGTACCTTACCCCCAATCCCATGTGCTTTAACTTTACACGCTAATCTCTTATGCGGGACCTTATCGAAAGCCTTCTGAAAGTCCAAATACACCACATCCACTGGTTCTCCCTTATCTATTCTACCAGTTACATCCTCAAAAAATTCCAGTAGATTAGTCAAGCATGATTTACCTGTCACTGTTTTCCAAGTGCTCTGTTATTGCATCTTTTATAATGGACTCTAGCATTTTCCCCACTACCGATGTCAGGCTTACCGGTCTATAATTCCCCGTTTTCTCTCTACCACCTTTTTTAAATAGTGGGGTAACATTAGCTATCCTCCAATCCATGGGAACTGTTCCAGAGTCTATAGAATTTTGGAAGATGACCAGCAATGCATCTACTATTTCTAGGGCCACTTCCTTAAGTACCCTAGGATGTAGATTATCAGGGCCTGGGGATTTATCGGCCTTCAATCCCGTCAATTTCCCTAACACCATTTCCCTACAAATACTGATTTCATTCAATTTCTCCCTCTCATTAGACCCTATGTTCCCCGATATCTGGGAGGTTATTTGTGTCCTCCTTTGTGAAGACAGAACCAAAGTATGTATTTAATTGGCCAGCCATTTCTTTGTTCCCCATTATAAATTCCCCAGATTCTGACTGCAAGGGACCTGCGCTTGACTTCACCAATCTTTTTCTCTTCACATATCTATAGAAGCTTTTACAGTCAGTTTTTATGTTCCCTGCAAACTTACTCTCTCAATCTATTTTCCCCCTCTTAATTAATCCCTTTGTCCTCCTTTGCTGAATCCTAAACTGCTCCCAATCCTCAGGTTTGCTGCTTATTTCTGGCCAAATTATATGTCCTCTCCTTGGATCTTATGCTATCCCTAATTTCCCTTGTTAGCCACGGTTGAGTCACCTTTTTTGTTTTATTTTTATGCCAAACATGGATGAACAAATTCTGTAGTTCATCCATGCGATCTTTAAATGTTTGCCATTGCCTATCCACTGTCAATCCTTTAAGTAATGTTCCCCAATCCATCCTAGCCAACTTGTGCCTCATACCATCATAGTTTCCTTTATTTAAATTCAGGACCCTAGTCTCTGAGTCAACTACTTCACTCTCCATTTTAATGAAGAATTCCATCATATTATGATCGCTCGCCCCCCCAAGGGGCCTCGCACAACAAGATTGCTAATTAATCCTTTCTCATTACATAATACCCAGTCAAAGATGGCCTTATCTCTAGTTGGTTCCTCAACATATTGGTCCAGGAAACCATCCCGTATACACTCTAGGAATTCTTCCTCCACAGTATTGTTACTAATTTGGTTAGCCCAATCTATATGTAGATTAAAGTCACCCATGATAACGGCTGTGCCCTTATTGCATGCTTCTCTAATTTGCTGTTTAATGCCATCCCCAACCTCAGCATTACTGTTTGGGGGTCTGTATACAACTCCCACTAATACGATAGCAAAATACTGCGGATGTTGGAAATCCGAAATAACAACAGAAAATGCTGGAAAAACTCAGCAGGTCAGGCAACATCCGTGGACAGAAATTTGAGTCCCACTAATGTTTTCTGCCCCTTGGTATTTCTCAGCTCTGCCCATACAGATTCCACATCATCAGAGCTAATATCCTTCCTTACTATTGTGTTAATCTCCTCTTTAAGCAGCAATGCTACCCCACCTCCTTTTCCTTTTTTCCTGTCCTTCCTGAATATTGAATACCCCTGAATGTTGAATTCCCAGTCTTGGTCACCATGTCTCCGAAATCCCAATTATATCATATCCGTTTACATCTATTTGCGCAGCGAATTCGTCCAACTGATTACGAATGCTCCTCGCATTAAGACACAAAGCCTTCAGGCTTTTTTTTTAACACTTAGTCCTTTTAGAATTATTATTTACTGTGGTCCTGTTTGATTTACACCCTTAATTTCTCTGCCTTCCACTTTTGCTTTTCTCCTTCCTGTCTTTTGTTTCTATCCTTGCTTCCCTTCCCTCTGTCTCCCTGCACAGGTTCCCAACCCCCTGCCATTTTAGTTTAAACCCTCCTCATGCTTCGTGACTGTTGCAGCCTGGTGTAGGGCATCCTCCTGGAGTATAGAATTATTCAACTTTACAGTACACAAGGTGGCTTTTCAGCCCATTACACCTGTGCTAGCATCCTGAAAGAGCTATACTTTTTTCGTAAAATCATACAGCACAGAAGGAGGCTGTTCAGCCCATCGTGCCTGTGAAAGAGCTATCCAGTTAGTCCCACTCCCCTGCTCTTTTCCCATAGCCCTGCAAATTTAGTCCCATAGCCTTCTGTTTTCTGTTTAAATATTTATCTGCTTCCCTTTTACAAGCTGTGATGTATTCTGCTTCAACCACTCTTTCTGATGGGGCACTCCATGTCTTCTTTGACGATGATGTTAAATTGATGCCCTCTAGTTACTGATTAACCGGCCAGTGAAAATCAGTTTTAACTTCCTACCTTCATCATTTTAGAATGTTCAGTAGGATTCATAGGTGATGGGGATTAAACGAAATTGAGGGCAATTTGTTTTCTGGATATTGGTCAAATGCCAATATTGGAGGGAGGGGTCTCGTGTACTGATGGTACAATCAGAGGCTCTATTCGATGATTCCCACTCCTCCAGCAGGACCAGCATTGACTGAGAGCAAGTTGCCCCTTCCCTATTACGTTCAGATGTGGTGGGTACAATTAACATTGATCTGGACCAAGATCAGTGAGGGGGTGGAGTGTGGTGTGAAGGAGTGTTTTGTGGGTGCTCGCTCCTCTCTACTCCCACACTAAAGTGACTTTGCTTGTGCAAGCTTTTTATAAGCTGCCTGTGGTGCATGGTTCAACTGTGTAAGGTACAGTAAACATGTTATTAATATATGCACCTAGAGCTCCACTGTCTTGAGGTTGTTTCCATTCCCTTTACTTCAAAGCCTTAAATAAAGAAAGAAATGAGAAAGAAAGACTTGCATTTATACAGCACCTTTCACGACCACCGGACGTCTCAAAGTGCTTTACAGTCAATGAAGTACTTTTGAAGTGGAGTCACTGTTGTAATGTGGGACTGAAGGGTGATGCCAGCCAGCACTGGAGAGTTGTTAGTTTGTTGAATTGCAATTTGTGTGCGGTCATACTGCTTACATGTCGTGATTAAGGTTCTGGGGAGTGGTGTTCAGGTGGTGACCCATGACCTATGTGTGCGGCCTCCCCATTTTTCCCTGCTGTGTCACTGCTCCTGGTGTAGCAATAGAGATTCGGGAGGGTCAGAATTCACCTGGTTCACACTGTAATATGTCATCAGCTGCAGAGTGCAGTCGGCTCCACATGTAGTGGCCACCTGCAAATTCTAAAGGAGGGAGCCCATTTAGCCCATGGTGCTTCTGGTGCTAGCTCTTCAATTGAAGATACTGGGTCTAATCTCGTTTTACTGCCCTTTACCCATGTCCTTTTATATTCTTTGCAAGTATTTAGCCAGTTCCCTTTTAGGTGATGTATTCTCTGCCTCCATAGCCCTTGTGGTAAAGCAATCCATGTTCTAATAACTCTGTGAAAACATATCTTCCAACTCCCCCCCTCCAGTATGAGCAGCTAGGGGTCAAATTAAAAAACAGAACCTCAAGGGTAATAATCTCTGGGTTATTACCTGAGCCACGAGCAAATTTGGCCAGGATAAATAAAATTAAAGAGTTAAATGCGTGGCTCAAAGACTGGTGTGGGAGAAATGGGTTTTGCTTCTTGGGACACTGGCACCAGTACTGGGACAGGAGGGAGCTGTTCTGTTGGGACGGACTCCACTTGGCCAGTGCTGGGACTAGAGTCCTGGCGAATCATATAACTAGGGCTGTAGAGAGGGCTTTAAACTAATTAGTGGGGGGGAGGTTTCTAGAGAGCAAATAATAGAAATGACAACAGAGAAGGTCATAGACTTAGGTAGCAGTGGGGGAATTAAAAAACAGAATGTGTCAGGAAGGGACAGAAGGTATGGAGTAAAAAGTAAAGTACTAAAAAGGGAAAAAACAGGAACTAAGTGTTACAAAACATATTTGAAAGTTCTTTATCTGAATGCACGTAGCATTCGTAACAAAATGAATGAGTTAACGGCACAAATAATGACATATGGGTATGATCTTGTGGCCATTACAGAAACATGGCTGCAGGGTGACCATGACTGGGAATTAAACATACCAGGTTATTTAACAATCAGGAAGGACAGGCAGGAAGGGAGAGGAGGTGGGGTGGCTATGTTAATAAAGGAAGGAATCACTATAATACAGAGAAATGATATTGGGTCAAAGGAGCAGGATAGTGAAACAGTTTGGGTGGAGGTAAGGAATAATAAGGGGGAAAAAACACTAGTGGGTGTAGTCTATAGGCCTCCGAACAGTTGCAACTCTGTTGGACGGAGTATTAATCAGGAAATAGTTGAGGCTTGTAATAAGGGAACAGCTATAATTATGGGGGATTTTAATTATCATATTAACTGGACAAATCAAATTGGGCAGAGCAGCCTTGAGGAAGAGTTCATTGAGTGTATTAGGGATGGGTTTCTTGAGCAGTATGTAACTGAACCGACCAGGGGGCAAGCAACCTTAGATTTGGTCCTGTGTAATGAGACAGGATTAATTAAAAATGTCCTAGTAAAGGATCCCCTTGGAATGAGTGACCATAACATGGTTGAGTTCCATATTCAATTAGAGGGTGAGAAGGTTGGATCTCAAACAAGTGTGCTGAGCTTGAATAAAGGAGACTATGAAGGTATGAGAGCGGAATTAATTAGAGTGGACTGGGAAAATAGATTAAAGGGTAAGACGGTACATGACCAGTGGTGTACATTTAAGGAGTTATTTTACAACTTCCAAAAAAAATATATTCCACTGAGGAAAAAAGGGTGTAAAAGAAAAGATAGCCATCCGTGGCTAAGTAAAGTAATTAAGGATAGTATCCGACTAAAAACAAGGGCATATAAGGTAGCCAAATCTAGTGGGAGGATGGAAGATTGGGAAGTCTTTAAAAGACAGCAAAAAATAACAAAAAGATTGATTAAGAAAGGGAAGATAGATTATGAAAGTAAATTAGCAAAAAATATAAAAACAGACAGTAAAAGTTTCTATAGTTATATAAAAAGAAAAAGGGTGGCTAAAGTAAATGTTGGTCCCTTAGAGGATGAGACCGGGAAATTAATGGTGGGAAACATGGAGATGGCAAAAACACTGAACAATTATTTTGTATCAGTCTTTACAGTAGAGGACACTAAGAATATCCCAACACTGGACAAACAGGGGGCTCTAGGGGGGGAGGAACTAAATACAATTAAAATCACTAAGGAAGTGGTACTTGGTAAAATAATGGGACTCAAGGCGGATAAATCCCCTGGACCTGATGGCTTGCATCCTAGGGTCTTGAGGGAAGTAGCGGTAGGGATTGTGGATGCATTGGTAATAATTTTCCAAAACTCACTGGACTCAGCAAAGGTCCCGGCAGATTGGAAAACTGCTAATGTAACACCCTTATTTAAAAAGGGTAGTAGGCAGAAGGCTGGAAACTATAGACCTGTTAGCCTAACATCTGTGGTTGGTAAAATGTTGGAGTCCATTATTAAGGAGACAGTAACGGGACATTTGGATAAACATAATTTAATAGGGCAAACTCAGCATGGTTTCATGAAGGGGAAGTCATGTTTAACAAATTTGCTGGAGTTTTTTGAGGAAGTAACATACAGGGTGGATAAAGGGGAACCAGTGGACGTAGTGTATTTAGACTTCCAAAAGGCATTTGACAAGGTGCCACACAAAAGATTATTGCTCAAGATAAAAAATCACGGGATTGGGGGTAATATTCTGGCGTGGGTGGAGGATTGGCTCTCTAACAGAAAGCAGAGAGTTGGGATAAATGGTTCGTTCTCAGATTGGCAACCAGTAACTAGTGGTGTTCCGCAGGGGTCAGTGCTGGGTCCCCAACTCTTTACAATCTATGTTAACGATTTGGAGGAGGGGACCGAGTGTAACATATCAAAGTTTGCAGATGATACAAAGATGGGACGGAAAGTAGTGAGTGAGGAGGACATAAAAAACCTGCAAAGGGACATAGACAGGCTAAGTAAGTGGGCAGAGATTTGGCAGATGGAATACAATACTGGAAAGTGTGAGGTTATGCACTTTGGCAGGAAAAATCATAGAGCAAGTTATTATCTTAATGGCAAGAAACTGGAAAGTACTGTAGTACAAAGGGATCTGGGGGTCCTGGTGCACGAAACTCAAAAAGTTAGTATGCAGGTGCAGCAAGTGATTAAGAAGGCCAATGGAATGTTGGCTTTTATTGCTAGGGGGTTGGAATATAAAAACAGGGAGGTATTGCTGCAGTTGTACAAGGTATTGGTGAGGCCGCACCTGGAATACTGCATACAGTTTTGGTGTCCATACTTAAGAAAAGACATACTTGCTCTCGAGTCAGTACAAAGAAGGTTCACTCGGTTAATCCCGGGGATGAGGGGGTGGTCATATGAGGAGAGGTTGAGTAGATTGGGACTCTACTCATTGGAGTTCAGAAGAATGAGAGGCGATCTTATTGAAACATATAAGATTGTGAAGGGGCTTGATCGGGTGGATGCGGTGAGGATGTTCCCAATGATGGGTGAAACTAGAACTAGGGGGCATAATCTTAAAATAAGGGGCTGCTCATTCAAAACTGAGATGAGGAGAAACTTCTTCACTCAGAGGGTGGTAGGTTTGTGGAATTTGCTGCCCCAGAAAGCTGTGGAAGCTACATCATTAAATAAATTTAAAACAGAAATAGATAGTTTCCTAGAAGTAAAGGGAATTAAGGGTTACGGGGAGCGGGCAGGAAATTGGACATGAGTCTAGGTTCGGAATGGTCATGGCCCTGTGGGTAGTGGAGTGGGCCCAGGGGCCGTGTAGCCTTGTTCTGCTCCTACTGTGTTCTAATTCTGTTAGATTTCAGGAGATGGTTTTATTCCTGTTCCTGGCTGGGGTGGAGATCGCCTTTACAGAAGGTAAGTACTGTAGAAAATATAGGGACAGAGTGATCTCCTGGAAGAATTTCGATCGCCTAGATGGGTCGGAGAGGAATTTCCCAGATTTTTTTCTCCCAAATTGGCCATTGGGTCTTTATCTGGTTTTTCGCCTCTCCCGGGAGATCACATGGGTTCGGGTGGCTGCAGAGTGATAGAAGATTTGAGGTTAGGATCAGATCAGCCATGATATTGAATGGTGGAGCAGGCTCGAGGGGCCGATTGGCCTACTCCTGCTCCTATTTCTTATGTTCTTATGTCTTCATATGCCTTCCTTTTATTGAACCTCATTTTTGCTCTAACCTCTATTTATCCACGGAGCCCCAGCGCGCCCTTTACTCCGAGTTGGAAAGTATTTAACCTGTACCTTATCCATCTCCTATTTAACTATCTCCCACTGCTGGCCCACTGTCCGACCTGCCATTTTCCCCAGACCATTAATCTGGCCAAGTTCCTCTTTCATCCCACTGAATTTCCAGCCCAACACCTTTATCCTGGACTCCTCTATTTTCTTTAACTGTTTTCAATGTGACTCTAATCAGGTTATACCCAAGTGTTCTCCTATTCAGGATGCTTGCTTTTTCTACTTCCTCACCCAGAACCAGAACCAGCATTGCATTCTGCCTTGTTGGACATGTCGTATACTGATTAAGGAAAGCATCCCGGATACACTTGGAGATCTCTCTATTTTGACCACAAACATTTTTCTTGTCCCAGTCGACCGCAGGATAGCTCAAGTCCTCCATAATTACAACTGGCACTATTGCAAACATTGTTCAAAACCTTAAAACCTAATTGGGTTTGTGTTCAATTTACTTCAAATGGGTCTTGAGGTCGGATTTCAAAATGCCTCCACAAGTCCATTGAGTACCGCAGAACCATTTGACACTGATTCTAATGGCTTATTGACACCTCTACATTATAAAGATTGCAAGTTTCTGTTAGGCTTTGCTGCGGTATCTTTGGACTTGACTTTAGTTCATGACATTGCTTGTTCTGTTTTCGGTGTAGCCTGGATCTATCTGTAGAAACATGCTGCAGTGCTGGTGAGTGCAGTGCAGCTGAAGCTAACATGTAGTAACCCACCAATATTAATCCGATTCTCCGCCACGCTACAGCTGATCCTTGAGGCACAATTCATATAGAAACGTACACTCGAATGCTGAGATGAGCTGGAGTATCAGAAGTAGCTGCAGCCAATGCATCACTAATCCAATGTTGAAGGTTCTATGTTAAGCATGTCTTGAAGAATAAATCGGGTGGCTACCAATGAGACAAAAGTACTTCCACACAAGCAAGCTTGTTACAATTGACTGCCAGTGAGTCTGGTGTAAACAGGGTATTTGCCAAGTGAAATCGCCTACGTTTAAACTGGTAACGCTCTCAAATAAAATCCATTGTGTGAATTGAGTGTTAATTAAAAACAGAAGATGCGAGAAATGTGCAACAGGTCCATCAAAATCTGAGAAGAAAGAAACAGTTTAAAGTTTTGGGTCTAGACTCTGTCTCAGAAATGGAAACTGGAAGATAACTGGAAAGAGGCCAAGAGGGAACGGGTGACCATCAGACAGAAGAGGAGGACCAGGCAGGTAGTGCAGGAGTCCCCAGAGTGCATTGTGCTCTCCAACCAGTATTCTGTTCTGAGTACTGGTGAGGGCGATGGTTCCTCTGGGGAGTGCAGCCAGAGTCAAGTCCATGGCACCACGGATGGCTCAGCTGCATTGGGGGGGGGGGGGGGTGGAAGAGCAATAGTGGAAGGGGATTCGATAGTTAGGGGAGCAGACAGGTGTTTCTGCGGCCGTAGACGTGACTCCAGGATGGTATGTTGCCTCCCTGGTGCCAGGGTCAAGGATGTCACTGAGTGGTTGCAGGACACTCTGATGGGGGGAGGATTACTCCTGGTGCCACGTGCTAGTGAGTACAGGAATAGGAGGATAGAACAGATGAATGCGTGGCTGGAGAGATGGTGCACGAGGGAGGGCTTTAGATTCCTGAGGCATTGGGACTATTTCTGGGGAAGGTGGAACCTGTACAAGCCGGACGGGTTACACCTCAACAGAGCCGGGACCAATATTCTCGCAGGGAGGTTTGCTCGTGCTGTTGGGGAGGGTTTAACCTAGCTTGGCAGGGGGATGGGCACCAGCATATAGGAGTACAAAAGAGGAATAAGGCGCATAAAAGAGAGATTGTGTTGGATAGTACTAGAGGCAGTAGTAGTACCATATTAGATAGGAGCAGACTTAAGAAAGACTACGAAAAATTCAAAAATGGGTTTAGAATGCATGTACATAAACGCACAAAGTGTGGTGAATAAGGTTGGTGAGCTACAAGCACAATTAGCCGTCTGGCAATATGATGTGGCAATAACAGAAACGTGGCTTAAAAACGGTGAGGACTGGGCACTTAGTATTCAAGGGTACAAGGTGTTCAGAAAAGATAGGGAAGAAAAAAAGAGAGGTGGGGTGGCAGTGCTGATTAAGGAAGACATTGTAGTGTTGGAAAGGGAGGATGTTCTTGAGGGGACAGAATCCATTTGGTTAGAGTTGAGGAGGAAAAAGGGTATGATCACGCTATTGAGGGTACTCTATAAACCTCCAAATAGTGAGAGGGAGGTAGAGGAGCAAATCTGCAGGGAAATCGCAGAGATATGCAAGAGCTATAGAGTGGTGATATAGGGGGACTTTAATTACCCAAATATCGATTGGGATAATGCTAGGGTAAAGGGAAAGGAGGGGGAGGAATTTCTGAAATGTGTTCAGGAGAATTTCCTTGACCAATATGTTCTTGGCCCAACTAGGAAAGAGGCATTGCTGGATCTGGTGCCGGGGAATGAGGTGGGCCAAGTCGACCAAGTGTCTGTGGAGAACACTTGGGTACGAGCGATTGTCGTATCATAAGATTTAGATTAGCAATGGAGAGGAACAAGGAACAATCTAGAGTGGAACTTCTAAACTGGAATAGGGCTAACTTCAATGGGTTGCGAAAGGATCTAGCCAGGGTGGAAGAGTCATAGAGTAATACAGCACGGATAGAGGCCCTTCGGCCCATCGTGTCCGCGCCGGCCATCAAGCCCTGTCTAATCTAATCCCATATTCCAGCATTTGGCCCGTAGCCTTGTATGCTATGGCATTTCAAGTGCACATCCAAATGCTTCTTAAATGTTGTGAGGGTTTCTGCCTCCACAACCCTTTCAGGCAGTGAGTTCCAGACTCCAACCACCCTCTGGGTGAAAAAGTTCTTTCTCAAATCCCCTCTAAACCTCCCGCCCTTTACCTTGAATCTATGCCCCCTAGTTATTGACCCCTCTACTAAGGGAAAAAGCTCCTCAGCATCCATCCTATCTATGCCCCTCATAATTTTGTACACCTCAATCATGTCCCCCCTCAGCCTCCTCTGCTCCAAGGAAAACAAACCCAATCTGCCCAGTCTCTCTTCATAGCTGAAGCGCTCCAGCCCTGGTAACATCCTGGTGAACCTCCTCTGCACCCTCTCTAACGCGATCACATCCTTCCTGTAGTGTGGCGACCAGAACTGCACACAGTATTCCAGCTGTGGCCTAACCAGTGTTTTATACAGCTCCATCATAACCTCCTTGCTCTTATATTCAATGCCTCGGCTAATGAAGGCAAGTATCCCATATGCCTTTTTTACCACCTTATCCACCTGTTCCGCCGCCTTCAGGGATCTGTGTACTTGCACACCCAGATCCCTCTGACCCTCCGTCTTGCCTAGGGTCTTTCCATTCATTGTGTATTCCCTTGCCTTGTTAGTCCCCCCAAAGTGCATCACCTCACACTTTTCCGGGTTAAATTCCATTTGCCACTGTTCCGCCCATCTGACCAACCCATCTATATCGTCCTGCAGACTGAGGCTACCCTCCTCGCTATTTACCACCCTACCAATTTTTGTATCATCCGCGAACTTACTGATCATACCCTTTACATTCATATCCAAGTCATTAATGTAGACCACAAACAGCAAGGGACCCAGCACCGATCCCTGTGGTACCCCACTGGCCACAGGCTTCCAGTCACAAAAACAACCTTCGACCATCACCCTCTGCCTTCTGCCACTAAGCCAGTTTTGTATCCAATGTGCCAAGGCACCCTGGATTCCATGGGCTCTTACCTTCTTGACCAGTCTCCTGTGCGGGACTTTATCGAAGGCCTTACTGAAATCCATGTATACCACATCCACTGCGTTACCCTCATCCACACACCTAGTCACCCCCTCAAAAAATTCAATCAAATTAGTCAGACATGATCTTCCCTTGACAAAGCCATGTTGACTATCCCTGATTAATCCTTGCCTCTCCAAGTGGAGACAAATTTTGTCCCTCAGGATTTTTTCCAATAATTTTCCTACCACTGATGTTAGGCTCACTGGCCTGTAGTTCCCCGGTTTTTCCCTACTACCCTTCTTGAATAATGGTACTACATTAGCGGTTCTCCAGTCCTCTGGCACATCCCCTGTGGCCAGAGAGGTCCTGAATATATGTGTTCGAGCCCCCGCAATCTCCTCCTTTGCCTCACACAGCAGCCTGGGATACATTTCATCCGGGCCTGGGGATTTATCCATTTTTAGGCCAGTTAAAACCGCCAATACCTCCTCCCTCTCGATGTTAATATGTTGGAGCATATCACAGTCCCCCCGCCCTATTTCTATGTCTACATCGTCCTTCTCCATAGTGAAAACAGATGCAAAAAATTCATTTAGAACCCCTCCTACATCTTCCGGCTCCACACACAGATTGCCACTTTTGTCCCTAATGGGCCCTATTTTTTCCCTAGTTATCCTCTTACCCTTAATATACTTATAAAACATCTTCGGATTTTCCTTTATTTTGCTTGCCAGTGTTATTTCATGGCCCCTCCTTGATCTCCTAATTTCTTTTTTAAGTATCCCCCTGCACTTTTTGTACTCCTCTAGGGCTTCCTCCGTCTTTAGCCTTTTGTATCTACCAAAAGCCCTCCTTTTTTTCCTAATCCATTCTCGTATATCCCCTGACATCCAAGGTTCCCTGTGGTTTTTGGAACCACCCTTGACCTTTACGGGAACATGTTGCCATTGTATGATCTCAATCTCCCTTCTGAAAGCCCCCCATTGCTCCGATGCGGATTTTCCTACAAGTAGCTGATCCCAGTCCATTTTGGCCAGATCCTGCCTTATCCTATTAAAATCGGCCTTCCCCCAATTTAGAACCTTTATTTCCGGCCCATCCCTGTCCTTTTCCATGACCACCTTAAATCTTACCATATTATGGTCACTATCACCAAAGTGCTCACCTACTAGCACTTTTTCCACTTGGCCGGCCACATTCCCTAGAATTAGGTCCAGTACCGCCCCCTCTCTTGTAGGACTTTCTACATGCTGGCTCAAAAAGCTCTCCTGGATGCACTTTAAGAATTCTACACCCTCTGAGCCTTTCACACTCTGACTATCCCAGTTAATATTGGGGAAGTTGAAATCCCCCATTATTATTCCCCTATTATTTGCACATTTCTCTGAGATTTGCCTACATATCTGTTCCTCTATCTCCCCCTGACTGTTTGGAGGCCTATAGTACACTCCCAGCAAAGTGCTTGCCCCCTTTTTGTTTTTAAGCTCCACCCATATGGCCTCATTAGAGGACCCTGCTAATATATCATCCCTCCTTACTGCAGTAATTGACTCCTTAATTAATATTGCGACACCCCCTCCTCTTATACCTCCCCCTCTGTCTCGCCTGAAGATTCTGTACCCCGGAAGACTGACAGGAAAAACTGTAACGGAACAATGGGTGATCTTTAAGGAGGGGATGTTCAAGTATAGGCTCGATACATTCCAACAAGAGGGAAGGGTAAGGGAACCAAAGCAAGGGCTCCTTGATGACGAGGGAGACAGAGAAGACGATGAAACAAGAAAAGAGGGAGACCAAATACAATAAGTATTCTTCAAGGAAGAGCCAGACCAAATACAATAAGTTGAGAGGGAAAGTGAAGATGAAAATAAGATTGGCAAAGAGAGAATATGAGAGTAGAATGGCGGTTAACATAAAAGGGAACCTAAAAATCATCATCTGGCATGTAAACAGTAAGCGGGTAGTAAGAGGCGGGGTGGGGCCTATTAGAGACAAAGAAGGTGATATATGCTGAGAGGCGCAGGGCAAGGCTAGAATAGTCAATGAGTACTTTGTATCGGTGTTTACTAAGGAGGTGGATGCTGACAAAATATCGGTAGAAGTGGAAAAGGTAGAAGCAATGGAAGGGGTGAAAATTGATAGACAGGATGTACTAGAAAGGCTGGATATGCTTAGCGTGGATAAGTCACCTGGTCCAGATGGCTTGCATCCCAGGTTGTTTAGAGAATTGGTGGAGGAGATAGCGGAAGGGCTTTCCATAATTTTCTAATCGTCCCTAGATGCGGGGGAGGTGCCTGAGGCTTGGAAAGTGGCAAATGTGACACCATTGTTCAAGAAAGGGTGTAAGGACAATCTTAGTAACTACAGGCCGGTCAGCTTAACATCAGTGGTGGGTAAAGTTTTAGAAACAATAATCAAGGACAAAATTGATGGGCACTTGGAGAGGTTTAAGCTAATTAAGGAGAGTCAACACGGATTTGTAAAAGGCAGAAATAACAACAGAACACGCTGGAAAAACTCAGCAGGCCAGGCATCATCCGTGGAGAGAGAAAGAGTTAACGTTTCAGGTCGAAGACCTTTCGTCAGAACTGGAAAAAAGCAGGAAATGGAATAGATTTTAAAGCAAGTTTAGGGACTGGGAAAAGGGGGAGGGGATGAAAGAACAAAAGGGAAGGTCTGTGATAGGATAGAAAGCAGGAGAGATTAAGAGACATTGAGAGATATTCAAGGCAAGAGGAGGTGGTAATGGGACAGGTTAAGGAACAAAGGCCTTTGGATTGAGAGGATTGATGAAGGGAATGCAATTGATGTTGTCTACATGGATTTTTGGAAGACGTTTGACAAAGTGCCACATAGAAGGCTGGTTAACAAAATTGAGGCTCATGGAATAGGTGGGTCAGTGGCAGATTGGATAAGGAATTCGCTTAAGGACAGAAAGCAGCGAGTTGTGGTAAATGGCTGTTTTTCACACTTGGGGATGGTAGACAGTGATGTTCCCCAAGGGTCAGTGCTGGGGCCACTGCTTTTTTTGAAATATGAATGACCTGGATATTGGAATACAGAGTAGAATTTCTAAATTTGCCAATGACACCAAACTTGGGGGTGTGGCAAACAGTGATGATACCAATCGACTGCAACAGGACATAGAAAGGCTAGCAGAAAGGGCAGAGAAGTGGCAGATGGAATTTAATACAGAGAAATGTGAGGTGATGCATTTTGGCAGAAGGAACAGGGAGAGGCAATATACACTTAATGGCACAGTTTTAAAGAGTGTGCAGGGACAGAGGGACCTGGGAGTTAATGTGCATAGGTCCCTGAAGGTGGCAGGACATATTGAGAGAGTGGTTAACAAAGCATATGGGATCTTGGGCTTCATAAATAGAGGTATTGAGTACAAAAGCAGAGAAGTTATGCTGAACCTTTATAAAGTGCTGGTTAGGCCACAACTGGAGTATTGCGTCCAGTTCTGGTCACCACACTTTTGGAGGGGTGTGAAGGTCCTTGAGGGGATGCAGAGGAGATTTACCAGAATGGTTCCGGGGATGGGGGATCTTAGCTACAAGGACAGGTTGGAGAAGCTGGATTTGTTTTCATTAGAGCAAAGGAAGGTTGAGGGGTGATTTGATAGAGGTGTACAAGATTATGACAGGTTTGGATAGGCTAGACGGGGAAAGGCTGTTCCCACTAGTTGATAGTACAAGGACTAGGGGACACAGATTGAAGGTTTGGGGCAAGAGCTACAGGGGGGACGTGAGGAGAAATGTTTTTACGCAGCAAGTGGTGATGACCTGGAACTCGCTGCCGACGGAAGTGGTGGAAGCGGAGACACTCAATGTTTTCAAGGGGAGACTGGATAGGCACTTGAGGGAAATAAACTTGCAGGGCTACGGGGATAGAGCGGGGCAATGGGACTGACTGGATTGCTCTACAGAGAGCTGGCATGGACTCGATAGGCCGAATGGCCTCCTTCCGTGCCGTTATCTATCTATCTATCTATCTATCTTCTATATATATATAAAGCAGTCGATCTGTCTGTCATTCCGTCTGTCTGTCTGTCTATTGAATAAACTCGAAAGTTATAGAGCGTAGCTACACGTGTGTTACATCGAAAGAAAGCTTACGATTCCAGAACCGTCATAAGCGTATTTATGTTTCGGCCAGACAAAAATTGCGCCCGCGGTATCCAAAAAACGTTCAACATTCCGCTCATTATCCGCTCATTAGCATCGAGTGACGTCGAGGTCGGCCAATCGTACGGTCGAGCGACCCGACGGTCGACCAATCGCTGCGTGGCGGGGGCGGGCTCCGACAGTCGAGTGACGGGACGATTGACCAATCCTACGCTTCGGTGACCTGACGGTCCACCAATCGGTGCGTGTGTGGGCGGGCCTTATCGTTCTGAACCGGATTGAGTCGCCGCCATCTTGATTCCAAACTTTTCATTTCTTTTTCCCGCTTTCTGCGTGTTTCTTTTCAAATCTACATTTCCAGCAAAAAAAAAGTTGCTTTTAAAAGACAAATTGTTTTTAAAAAAAGTTAATTAATTTGTAAATCTTTTGTCTAACCTCTATAATTTTCCTACCTTTCACCGTTTTTCCAGGCCTCAAAGCCTGGGCGTCTGTTGACCAGCCACGCCCGAGCTAGGCGCCTCCCGTCGCGATCGACAAAAAGCCAGCGATCGCCGCCATCTTTGTGAAGGCTGGAGGGGGCGGGCCTGAGCCGAGCGTCGCCACCGCCGCCATCTTAGTAAAGGTGGGCGGGGCGGGAGTCAGCGTCTGCGTAATCTTCCGCCCGGAGCGCGACTTGAGTCCGGCCGGGCCTCGCGGTAGGTTACGCGGTGGCGTCTCTCTGGTCTTGAAGCCGGCTCGGGCGGGGGGGCGGGGCTCGGGAAGGCGGAGCTTGGGAGGGCGCACTCGCGGGGCTCAGGGCTCGGGAGAGCGGGGCTCCGGAGAGCGGGAGGGCGGGGCTCCGGAGAGCGGGAGGGCGGGGCTCTGGAGGCCGGTGCTCGGGAGGGCGGGGCTCGGGCTGAGCCATGTCAGTGCGTGGGGCGGCACGGAGCTCCGCGGAGCCATCGGGTCTGCTAGCTCCCCCCCTCCCTTTCTCCCCGCCCCCTCCCTTTCTCCCCTCACCCCTCTCCCCCCCTCCTCTCTCCCCCTCCCCCCACATCCCCCCTCCCCTCCCCTCTCCCCCATTCCCCCCCTTCCCCCCCCCGTCGCTCTCTCTCTTCCCCCCCAGTCGCTCTCTCTCTTCCCCCCGGTCGCTCTCTCTCTTCCCCCCGGTCGCTCTCTCTCTTCCCCCCGGTCGCTCTCTCTCTTCCCCCCAGTCGCTCTCTCTCTTCCCCCCGGTCGCTCTCTCTCTCTTCCCCCCGGTCGCTCTCTCTCTTCCCCCCGGTCGCTCTCTCTCTTCCCCCCGGTCGCTCGCTCTCTTCCCCCCGGTCGCTCGCTCTCTTCCCCCCGGTCGCTCGCTCTCTTCCCCCCGGTCGCTCGCTCTCTTCCCCCCGGTCGCTCTCTCTCTTCCCCCCGGTCGCTCTCTCTCTTCCCCCCGGTCGCTCTCTCTCTTCCCCCCGGTCGCTCTCTCTCTTCCCCCCGGTCGCTCTCTCTCTTCCCCCCGGTCGCTCTCTCTCTTCCCCCCGGTCGCTCTCTCTCTTCCCCCCGGTCGCTCTCTCTCTTCCCCCCGGTCGCTCTCTCTCTTCCCCCCGGTCGCTCTCTCTCTTCCCCCCGGTCGCTCTCTC